>NW_028230551.1:0-78314 GCF_043228905.1 Azolla caroliniana | reverse complement strand
ATTAGAAAGGAGTATTTTACCTCATCATCGCAGGCATCATTCTTTTTATATAAACTTAGAAACTTATATATATTTAGGGTTTAGGGTGTAGGAGAGAGGGAACTCTTGTCTACCCATGATAAAAGAAGAGATAATAAACAGCCCTTCAAGATTGTTGTTGAATAATGAGGTCATTACATTTGATATCCAACATAAAAAGATTTAGCATTTTTGAACTCGAATATTGAAAATTAGAGAAATATTCATAATTTTAATGGGAACAATATATATATATATAATAATATATATATATATAACACTACCAAACACTAAAAAGTGCCCTGTAAGCCCAATACAAAATTTCATCACAAACTACCATTAGCTACATTTCTCTATATATGGGGATAGATAAGATCAGATCATAGATCATGGGGGGATGATATACATATGTGTGGGGAGTTTTCACTCCCAGTTGTCAAATTCTTTCATCACAGGGTTGCGGCGAATGAGAGTTAGAGCACTGTTGGGCGCAAGGAGCGACACACTAGTGCAAAATCGTTTCACATGGGCCTCCTCCACGAGAGTGTCGGCGAACACTTCATTGAACCCGAGGCGAGGATACGCCTTCACGACCTCGGCTATGGTATCGGTGTGGATGAGTTGGGTGTAAGTGCCCAGCACATCGAGTTGTGCCCGAACCTCAACATTTGGCCCTCGGGAGAGAAACCATAGCCCGCGACATCCGAATCCTTATGTCGGCATATGGCCTCCATCACCGTGTCCCCGAGGTGTGGAGGTGCCCCCGCCACATCCACGAGGAAGCGCGTGATGCCATGCCCCCGTGAAACTCGAATGAGACATTGGATTCCCGGAAAGCGTGGCTCGTGCACTTCACATCGTGTAGCAAGGCTGCCAAGTAAAATGTCTCGGGGTCCCACCCTTAGGTCCGGAAACACGTTGGAAGCGATGATGGTCCCGAAGAAGTATGTGCGGAGGCAATGTGAGAAGATGGAGGGGTGAAGTTCGACCTCCGCAAGTTTGGTTGCTGCAGCCGTCAATGGGGTGGATGGTAATGGAATCGATGACAATGGGATGTGTCGGGGTTGGAACTTTCCGTCCTTCGCCCGTTGCAATGCATCCGTCACCTCTGTCCGGATCCGGAAGTAATCGAACCCTCCAACAACACTAGCATTGGAGGCCATGTATAGTTAGCTAATTCTTCTTCCACTCCTCCTCTTCAACTTCTTGTGATGATCTCTTGCTAGTTGTCTCTCTCTCTCTCTCTCTCTCTCTCTCTCTATGTATATATATATATATATATATATATATATATATGTATATATATTATATGTAGTAGTAGTAGAAGTAGTAGTATATCTTGACCACTTATCTACATACACACACATATTCCTCGGAAAAGTGGGCCAACCTTGAATGTTTCCAACCTTCCATGACTGTTTTCTTTATCCACACGACTCTTGTTCATTGCTATAAATTCAATTCCAAAGCGTGTCAATGGTGTCTTTGTTGTATTAGACTACTTTTGTAACTCGAATTCTAGTACAAGATATCTCCCTCAAGGAAGGAGGGCATTGGTTGTTAATGCGTAAGGGGTGTGTTAATAGGAAAGTGAGTCATTGAGTATTCAAATATGTTATCCTTTTTCAGTTGGCGGATGTGTTATAAGGAAACCAAGTCATCGATTATTGGAATATGTTATCTTTTTGCAGTTAGGAGATGTGTTGTAGGAAATAAGTCATTGGTGATTCAAATATGTTATCCTTGTGTGGTCCTTACGTTACATCGGTATCATTTGATGCAAGTGGTAGGAGAGATTATCAAGTTATACACATGTCACATGATGGATTCTCATGCCTTCTTGCAAATTTTGTCTAGAACAAGATAGTAAGTGTCGTGTTGCTTGTACTACTCTCAAAATGAACTTGACTAGTTCAACTTTACGCCTCATTTACAACTACTTTAGTTTAGACTTTTCCACCCTAAACCCTAAACCATGGCGCATATGTTGTAGATCCCTATCGCCATAGTATGAACCATGTGTACCATTCGTGCATCGTGTTCGAGAATGATTCAATCATTCGAGAATGATAAACACTCTCGAAGAATGATAAATACCATACTTTTGGATAAATGGTTTACTATAAGGTAAACATTTTTTCACGGAAAAAAAATTAAAAAATTGCAAAAAAAAAACATATTACTTTCTTAATAACAATATGCTTTTTTTTCGTAAATTCTAATAACAACTACCCAAAATGCCTAGTCTCCAAAAAAATCCTCAATGAGGTGTTACATCAAAACAAGCATTCCTAATCTTCATTCAAGGTGATATCATCATCTTCAAAAATTTCAAACATTACATCACAGAAATTTCAGTGATGAAATTTCAAAAATTTTATCAAGAAATTTCTGAAATTATGAAATTTCAAAAATTTCAGTGATGAAATTTCATCACGAAATTTCTGAAAGATGAAATTTCAATCAAAATTTCTGAAATTTCAATCATCACTGAAATTTCTGAAATTTCTGTGATGAAATTTCATCACGAAATTTCTGCGCATGATGAAATTTCATCACAGAAATTTCAGAAATTTCACGATGAAATTTCATCACAGAAATTTTTCAGAAATTTCAATCAAAATTTCTGAAATTTCAATCAAAATTTCTGAAATTTCAGTGATGATTGAAATTTCAGAAAATTTGATTGAAATTTCAGAAATTTCAATCATCACAGAAATTTCTGTGATGAAATTTCTGAAATTTCGTGATGAAATTTCTGATTTTTTAGCACAGAAATTTCTGATTTTTCAGCACAGAAATTTCATCACTGAAATTAAAACCATATTTCTACACTAAATATACCTGAAGGTTGAATGCACTCTGCAGAATCGCAAATCGTTTGAGGCTAGGTTGTAAGAGGAGAAGAGAGCGTAACGTTAGTGCAGAGGGAAAGGGAGAAAAGAGGGAAAAATTGAAAAAAATTGAAAAAAAATGAAAAAAAAATGAAAAAAAAAATGAAAAAAATGAAAAAAAAAAAACACACGAATATTTGCATATCATTCGTGTTCGTTTTCCAACGTATGAAAACGAATGATATGGCAGACGAACACGAATTTTACGTACTATGCCTATCGCTACCCAATGTTTTTCTTTACGATCTTATTAGTGCAGGCTAGATTTATTTATTTATTTTATCAATACAAAACTAGTGTAAGTGTATACCAAATTTCTTTGTTTTTGAAAACCATAAGTTGTAAAATAACTCCATTTATTTAAGCACAAACTAGATTGTCTGAAGAGTAAAATCAATTATTTTGTGCTTGAGAACCAAAGTTGTAAATAATGGTTTTACATTATGATCCATTTATTGCATGTACACTATATTATATGTCCAACGTATTGAAATGACATAATATCTTTGAAAACCTTAAATTTCAAGTTCATCGACTAGCTTTGATGTTTTAACAATTGAAATGAGCTTTGAGAATACATATATGCATCAACTATACTTGTGATCCAACTCTTGATCTTTATAACATCCACACTACTAATATTCAAATTTCAATCCAATCCCTTTACGAACTTTCAACTCATTTTCGTGAGGGTTTTAATTGTTTATTTCTTGGGACATTGTTAAATACTGAAGCACTATTATTCTAGGAATGGGCTATTCGCCCCCCCCCTAAAAAAAGAGAAAAACTTTTTGGCCCCCCTATTTTGCTAACCCCCCCCCCCCCCCCCCCCCCCCCCCCCAAAAAAAAAGGTGTAGTTACACTTCCTTCTTTCTCTTTCTTCTTCTTCTTCTTCTTCTTCTTCTTCTTCCTCAAGTTTCCAATCAATACTGTGGATTCCTTTTTCTTTTACATGATGTCTTAGGCGATGGGGAGGGTCGGTGGTGGCTGCTGGGTGCCGCCACTGGAGGAGGAGGAGGTGTGGGCGCTGGAGCTCGGGGTCGAACGCGGAATTGGATGACGAGGATGGGGAAGGAAGGAATTCCTCATCGTGATTCTTATGATTATTGGTCTTATTGATCACTATATGGGTTTTTGCCATGGATCCACCAAAACTACAGGCAACAGATGAGGGAAGAGGAAGAAGAAGAACACATTGAAGATGGAGATGAAGATGTGTGTGAGTGAGCAAGTGAGCGTTTATGTATATATATATATATATATATATATGCATCCACCAGAGAGATTCTCTTCTTTCACAGAAGTGAGTTCTCAAGATCAAAGGAGAGTCTTAGAGATGTCTTAGAGAAGATGATAGATAGATCTTAAACCAGTGGTTAAGTTTTGATGTGAAGCATGTTTTAGAAATCAGGGAAAAGAGGGCCTCTCAGCCCCATAGAACCTCAATTGGTTACATGATGTTTTGATCGATCTTGAATATCTCATTTTGTGGCCATCTTAAGGTCTCCATTGGTTAAATGAATTTCTAGGAATCTGTAATATCTCAAACATGATGGCTTGTGTTTTGCATGAATCTCTTATTGTAAACCATATTCTAATTTTCCCCTTACAATAATGTGATGTTAATAGTATGCCAATGCAAATTCATTGTCTTTTGTATCATTTGATAACATGTTCATCATTCACCATCTTTTGTCACTTATATTTCAGTTTTGTTTAGCAATATTCATTGTGAGAAGAAAGAGGAGAGCTATCAGAGAGCTATCAAAATGTTTTTTTTTCGGTGAGGGAGAGAGAGCTATCAAAATGTTTCTTTTTGGGTGAGGAGGGGGAGGAGCCAAGCTATATCAGAGAATGTTTTTCTGTTGGGGGAGGGGAACGAAAATGGGTTTGGGGGGGCCAACATGGGGGAAGAACTATCATAGATTTTTTTCTTTGTGGGGGGGAGGGGAGGGGGGGGGGGGGGGTGGTTTAGCCAAAATAGCCAAAATAGAAGGGCCAAAAAGTTATTTTTTTAGGGGGGGTTGGGGGGGGGGGGCAAATAGCCCATTCCTTATTCTATGTGTTTGTTATATTATTGCCACTTACATATGCAAACAACACGGGCTCACAAGCTTGGGCATGTGTAACACAAATACACGTAACTATATGTGCCCAATCACGAGGTCATGCAAAGGATAAATAACCATACACTAAAATTTAAAACACACATATTGAAATGAAAACATTTTATGTCGTTTTGGTTTTGTATCTTTTTCCCAAAAAGACGCTACATTCCCATTAGTTAGGAGAGATTATTACAAAAAGACCATACAAGGTAGCTTTTCGGGGAATCACCTTCCGATTGAGTTCAAGAATATGAGACTACGTACATATCCTTTCAAACTGACTACTTAATGTAAGCAGGCACCTATAGCTATAAACTAGTGCACTTCATCACCGGCTAGTGGGTCAATGCTCTAGTGGTTAATGGAGACGAACTATAAATCCTCTAGAGACACTTACATTGGTTTGAATCGAGCTCGACCCAAATATGAGATTGATACATTGTTGTGTATCTCGCTAGAACGGTTTTGTACATCGCACATAATCAATAGATAAAGGAATTGATAATATTGAGTGAATCAAGAGAAATAATCTGGATAGAGCCGATGAAGAACGATATAGTGCCTGCCAATACTTAGCCTACATCAACCATACCTGCTGTTGCTCAGCAAAACAACACTACATCTGCCGCCGCTCAGCTCATCTCAGCCCAGAGTGCCGCCACACAGCCCACCGCCATCCAACCTGTTGCCGCCGCTCAGCCTGCTATTGTTGATGCGTATTTAAATCTTGTCACGACAGGTTTAGGGTCTGTTGTGTTTGCCATAATAATTAAAGAAAAGCCGACGGTCTTCATCGATACACCTGCGAATCAGGAGCATGTATTGCGAGTTGCGAACAGTCTAATCGGGGCTCTAGTGTAGCAAATCCGGACATCTTGCCTATTTCGAACAACACGGTAAAGCTCCTATTGTCAGAACAGGATCAAGCACAGGTAGTAAGAGAGATACAACGTATAGAGAAGAGGAATGTCATTGCACATATTTTGGGCATTCGTCCTCGACGCACCAACCTTCGTTTATTGTTGCAAACGACATTGAAACAAAAGATTGATAACAATGATCACAGATATACAGATGCTTGGACGGAATTGTTATTAGATAGAATTTGAGCAGGAATGAATGGTGACGATCTTGTTGGAGAAGGAAGCTATAGCAATCAAGGGAGAATGGTTCTCCTTCCATAAATGGATTCACAACTTCTTCGCAAATCAGGTATTTCATGAGTTAGAGTTATATCATACATGTATGGTGGTATTTCCCAATTTGCGTAAAGAATGGATGCCTTTCGTGCATCTAATTGCTAGTAATATTGGTACGGATTTGGAAACCTATGATAAGCCTCGTCAGGTTGAAGAAAAGTCAATTGGAGCTGCGTCTGCAAAAATTTTGATTTCTAAAACCGCAATTCTACCCTCAACTATATTGTTGCCCAATTTACTTGACCCAAGCCAAGAATCTTTTTCTCAGAAAATCTTGTATAAGGGCTTACCAAATCAATGTTTTCGATGTTTTGGATTTGGACATTTGGCAAAGAATTGCCCAAAAATTATTTAAAGATACTGATAAGCATGTCCCTATCACAAATATAATGTCATCTCAGGATAGATCTGATGGTTGGATTGAGGTGGGGCATAGGAAGACACCTTCACAAGTATATCATGATAAACCTCACCATGTGGCTAGTAGCAGTCTAAAGGAATTTCCTCTGTTACAAAATAGGTATTCTAATTTGTATGTAGAACAAGACCGTCCAAATGAGGTGAATGTTTTAGACCACTCATCATCCCACCTTCCTCAACAGAGGCTTGACCTAGTTTCTTCCTCAGAAAAAACAAATCTACATTCCATCCAGTTGCCTAAATCCTTTCCGAGGTTAGTAGTAGGTCAACCACCCTTGAAAATTGTGGAGAATCAACAATTGTCATTGCCTACATTTGTTAATTTGGTTTCTTCTGAAAAATCAAAGCAAAAGGTTGTTTACACTCAACATATGCTGAGTGTGGAAATGCCTCAAAGTGTCACGAGAAGGGGAGCGAACCAACAACTCCAAGTCTCTGGTAATTCAAATATTGTCAATAATCTCTCAGGACAACTTGTTTCTGGTCCACTCAAAAGCAGGTTAAGGAACATAGGGTGCATAAGTATGCATGGAATTACTTGATTTAAAAAAGACAAGCAAGAGCTCAGGAGGGTGCTCAGAAAGGCCGTCAGGAGGCTTTGCTTGAGAAAAGGACAACACTAAAACCTAAGTAATATGGTCACCCTCCATTTTCTTTCCTAGAATGTACAAGGCCTGGGTGGACAAGCCTTTCGCAGAGTTAATGGACTCTTACGATCAGATTTAGGCAGTTCTACTGTTGGTATTATTGATATTTTGTTTCTACAAGAGCACCAATTGTGCATGTATAGGATTTGGAAATATGGTTCCATTTTACCAGGACGGTGGACTCATTTCTGGGTTCCTTCATATGGCCCTAATGGCCTGTCAAGCTGGATTATGCATTGCTATTAGACAACAATTGGAGTCTAACATCGTGTCAACAACTACTACTATGAATAAACGTGCACAATTCCTTATTTTAAAAAGAGGATCCCAGAAGGTTGGCCTTATGAATATTTATGCCTCTAGTTCTGCGTCAGAAAGGGTAGATTTATGATTATCTCTTTCTGATTATGCGGATTGTTGGTTAGTGGGACATGACTTCAATATGATTGAGGATGCCACTGATAGATTGGGAGGTGTAGGTACTACTATTTCAGGACGGGAGGCCAAATGTTGGGATTATTTTTGTTTTGCCTTTGGGTTGCTTGATTTATGGAAGGTGCATTCGTTTTCACGCTGTCGTGTTGTTACGCATGTGCGTGGAGAAGGCGGGACCACAGGGGTCTTGGACTAGGGAGTGACGGAGCGTAGGAAGCCGTACTTCACCGTTTCCGGGGCATCCCAGAGGCACACCGGAAGCAACCGAAGGGAGAGAGAGAAAGAGAGGGAGCGCGCGCTTGACACCGACTCACGCACACACACGCACACACACACACACACACACACAGGCCGACCCGACTCACGCCCTTATGTACAGGAAACGCAGGAAAGGGGAAGCACCCGACACCAACAGAGACGCGAATATACACAAACATATGCAAATGTATATATATAAAAGGAAGAATACATTCCCGGCTTCGAGCCGAGGCAAGGTAGGTTACAGTAGTCGTCGATTGCCAAGCCGTAGGTCGGGAGCTCACGGGCTTGTCGCGCCGAGCGGGGTCTTGCGCAGGAGACGAGCTGAAGCCAACCCTAAGCGAACACGAAGGGGGGAGAAGAAGAAGAAGAAGAAGAAGAAGAAGAAGAAGAAGAACTAACCCTAAATCTAACGGTATACCCTCTAACGCAAAATGGGCAACCCCTTCACAAAGGGCGCTCCCTTCCTTTTATAGAACAAGGAGAGGGATGCGTTACAATGTGGGATAAATCCCGACTTACATGGGATCGTCTGTCCCGACTTGACTACTCTTCGGCGCCATAAAGGCGCCCTCATTATTCACACTAAATGTACAAGGGTGAGCACACATGCTGCACCCCACCGATGTAGCCAATGTTTCCCGGTTTCCGCCTCTGGACGAAATTCTTCACGACAACGCATACAAGGATCCCTTCAATTCTCTCGATTAGATGGGAGTGTGGCTGTTACAAATTTGTCTCAACTAGATAGATTTTATGCTAGTAGTGTATTTTGGGAGGCCAGTGGGTCCCTAGGAATTATTCCGGGCTCAGTTATCTATGGCCATGATCCTCTGAAGCTACATGTTACATTTACCAAGAGGCGATACTCCAAGCAATTGTGTATCCCTCCTTCATTGCAATCTAATGATAATCACAAGGATGTCAATCACTCAGATATGGTCCAGTTACAACTTTTGAGACGATTGTTTGCTTAACAATTTGGTTCATGCCATACTCGATACAAAGACTCTATTCACAAAAATAATTGCAACATCAGTTAATCGTTGTAACTCAGAGATTGCCAACCTACGCCGTGCTCTTGCAGCAGTACAACAACTGTTGGAAAGGTATCCAACTTCATCTATGTTACGTTGTGACTTGCAACAAGTGAAAAACGTTTAAAAAGATAAACAGGAGGAATGCTCAATGTTCTTCTACTACCGTAATGTTGCTCGTTGGTCACAAAGGTAGGATCGGGTCAACAATTTATTTTTTAATCAGTTTACACGGAAAAATAAACCTCTTTCTGTTACCTCTTTGAAGCGGCTTGATGGATCCTACACATAAGATGAATCTTAGATGCGAGATATAGTCTCGGATTACTACCATCAGTTGTTGCATGCAGAGTCTTTTTCAGTAGATAGTCTTTACAAGAGACAAGTTGTTCTTGCAATTGTTCAACAAAAGGTTATAGATGTAATGGCATCTCATTTATTGCAACCATTCACACCGCAAGAGGTCTTTTCTACAGCTAAATCCTTAGGAAAGATTGTTTGTCCAGGAAAAGATGGAATAGGAGTTGGTTTCTATTTGCATCATTGGGATTTTTTGGGTCCCCTACTTACTAGAGCGGTTAATTTAATATTTTCAAGTGGTAGTATGCCTGCGGAATGGACGGAAGGAATCATATATATGATCCCTAAGTCGAATGCCCAATGTGATGAAGTCGCCAAGTGGAGGCCAATAACATTGCTTAATGATGTGTACAAGATTGTGGCAAAAACCATTGCTCTCAAACTAAGATCAATGTTGCCGTCTATTATTCATGACACTCAATCTGGCTTTTTGCAAGATAGAAGCATTTTTTATAACATCTTTTTGTTTAGGGAAATGGTTACTTAGCTCAACAAAATAAACAACAGCTTGCAGTATTTTTGCTTGACTTTGAGAAGGCTTATGATAAAGTGGATTGGGACTTTCTTGAGGCAGTGCTGTCAAGATTAGGCTTTCTTGCTGCATGGATAAAAGGTGTCTCTGCCCTATATTGGCATGCTTCTAGTTCTATCTTGTTTGCTGGAGGATATGGGCCATTAATTCCTATCTTCAGGTCAGTTCGACAAGGATGCCCTCTTGCCCCATTTCTTTTCATCTTGTTTGGGGAAGCCCTGTCCTCCTACCTAAGATCGTCTTCGACAGGTATAAGAGGCATAACATTACCTTTTACACAACCTAGTGTATTGGATGCTGAATTTGCAGATGACATGACCCTTTATGTTGATGAGGAGATTGGAAATGTTGGTCGGGTACAAGATGCTTTGCAAGTTTTTTTAGATGCTATAGGTGCATCACTTAATTGGAACAAGTCAGTTGGAATTTGGGTAGG
This sequence comes from Azolla caroliniana, assembly GCF_043228905.1. NCBI lineage: Eukaryota > Viridiplantae > Streptophyta > Polypodiopsida > Salviniales > Salviniaceae > Azolla > Azolla caroliniana. The sequence continues at coordinate 67,970 of NW_028230551.1, read as the reverse complement.
TGAAGAAACTCACCCTGCATGGTATCCAGGTCCTTTCCGATGGCTTCATTATGGTGAACCAGTTCGTTATTTGGGATGTATGGTTGGCATAGATTTGCGGCTAGAAGCAATGTTATTGCCACTACTATTATCAATAAAACGTAAAATAATACATTGGGATGCCCAACAATTGTCCTTTGCAGGTCGGGTTGTTGTAGCCAACTATGTATTGTTGGCTTCAATGTGGTTTATAGAATCCGTTTGGCTATTTTCTAGATCTGCAATAACGAAAGTGCAAAGTTTGATCCGGAATTTCCTTTGGGGGGGGGGAAACAAGGATCTCTAACAGTAGCCAAAGTTGCTAGGAATGTGTTAATACAACCTAAAAGCAATGGAGGTTTGGGTTTCATAGACCCTTTAATGCAGTCAAGAGCCCTTTTGACTAAGTTTGTGATTAGAGGATTGCTTCCAGGATCAAAATCTTGGAAAGAGATATTTCTAAATCAGTTGATGTCGTTAAGTCCTAAGACGGTGTCTTGAAGAAAACCGGCCATAGGCGGAATTGGAGAGAAAGCGCGTAAACCAGCCCTTACACGGATGAACGCGTGACTGGATACTTTGCACGCGAACCGGTGGATGTAACTACTAAGCCGCATGCATTTATTAGAGGGGATTGTGCATATCCCGGTCAGGGGGGGACAGGGAATAAAAGGGAAGAGGACAAGAGAAAACGGAATATCGCGCTGTCGTGAAGAATTTCGGCGAGAGGCGGAAACCGGGAACATTGGCTGCATCGGCGGGGTGCAGCGTGTGTACGCACCCATGTACATTTAGTGTGAATATTGAGGGCGCCTTTATGGCACCGAAGAGTAGTCAAGTCAGGGCAGACGATCCCATGTAAGGCGGGATTTGTCCCACATTGTAACGCATCCCTCTCCTTGTTCTATAAAAGGGAGGGAACGCCCTTTGTGAAAGGGTTGCCCATTTTGCATTAGAGGGTATACCGTTAGGTTTAGAGTTAGGCTTCTTCTTCTTCTTCTTCTTCTTCTTCTTACCCCCCTTCGTGTTCGTTTAGGGTTTGCTTTAGCTCATCTCCTGCGCAAGACCCCGCTCGGCACGACGAGCCCGTGAGCTCCCCGACGGCGGCTTGGCAGCAAACGATTACTGTAACCTACCTCAGTCCGGCTCGAAGCCGGGAATGTATTCTTCTTATATATATATACATATACGTTTGCGTCTGTCTATGTATATTGGCGTCTTTGTTGGTGTCGGGTGCTTCCCCTTTCTTGCGTTTCCTGTACATGAGGGCGTGAGCTGTGTGTGTGTGCGTGTGTGAGCGCGAGTCCGTGTTAAGCATCTCTCTCTCTCTCTCTCTCTCTCTCTCTCTTAGGTTGCTTCCGGTGTGCTCCTGGGATGCCCCGGAAACGGTGAAGTGCAACTTCCTACGCTCCGTCGCTCCCTAGTCCAAGACCCCCGTGGTCCCGCCTTTCTCCACGCACGCGCGTAAAAACGCGACAGCGCGCGAGGAGGGGAGGAGCGTTGCTGCAGAACGGAAGGCGGAGCTCTCTCTCTTCGACTCGAATCGTCGCTCTCTGCGGGTGTCGGGAGGTCGCTGCCTCTGCTTCGTGGACAACCCGTGTGCTTCCAGCAGAGTCGCCCCCTTCCCCTTTTGTTTCTTTGAGTCGGTGACTGTCATCGGTGTGCGTGAGTAGGGTCCCCGTGTCGGGCCCGTCGCCGCTTTGTCGGTTGTAACTGTCAGAGTTTGTAATCTCTGTCATTATAATTAAGTGTTACGTTTTGTTTCTCTTTTTCTCGCTTCTACGTGTCAGTGAATCTCTCTCTGTGTCTCTCTCTCTCGCTCCTCGGTCCAAGACCCCCGTGGTCCCGCCCCTTTTTACACGTACGCGCGTAACGACGCGACATCTTTGGTGAACTCGACGTGAAAGGGCGGCAAAGGAGTTGAAAGATGAGGGGATCGGAGCTAGCAGAGGCAATGGCCGTGGCCGTCGACCGGCTAGTGAGCGCTCGTGAGGGAACGGGTACCCTCGACAGAGCCATTGAATCGATCGTCGGCTCTATAGGCCGTTTCGGAGGGAAGGATGCCACAAGTTATTTGGAGGCTTATCGGGCCGAAATGATCATGAGGGATATCCTGGTGGACATGCGGCTGTCTAGATTCCCTCGGGTGGTGACGCCAGGCATCCATGCGGAGGTGCTCGAGGTGCTGGCCGGATGCCAGACTTAGGAGGAGTTCGAGCTGCAGCTCCTAGAGAAGTACGGTGTTGCGTTACTACGCACTTGCGTGGAGAAACGAGGCGGGACCGCCGGGGTCTTGAACCGAAGAGCAGGTGATAGGAGGGGAAAGAGAAAGAGAGAGACGACCGGTTACGTATGAGCAAAGAACACAGGGACACGGCCCGTCAACGCAAAAAACACGAATGGACACAGAGACAGAGAGACACGAAAGTTTGTATATTAACGAATAACAAATACACAACAGAGCACGCGAGCGGTTACAACTGAACAGGCCGGCGAACAGATGCCGATGCCTGTTTGTCTGCGCACGAAAGGGAAAAAGGATGGAGGTGCTGCCGGAAGCACACGGGCGTTCCTCGAAGCAGCGCGAGCCTCCCGAAAACCTGCAGAGAAGAGCGATGGAGAACAAACAGAGGAGAAGCGTTCGGTTACGGTCCCACAACACTTCGTCCTCCTCAATGCGTGATCCCCTTCTCCCCCGCGTCTCCCTCTCTTTTATAGCTTCAAGAAGGGAGCCATCTCCCTCATTTACTTCCCACCTACCGAATCTAACTACCCAAGATACACCTATGTACCTAATTCTCTATTATATACATTAAGGGGCGCGCACGCGTGAAGAGCCGGTTCACGCGTGATATGCACCGATTGCTCTAAGGGACGGTTTTCTTCACGACATCCGTCCCCACCTAACCGCGCATCCACCGGTATGCGCCAAAATTGTGTTCTGGTTGGAGAAAACCGGTCCGGGTTCCGGTTCCTCGTCCATCGGTTCGTCCTCCGTCTCGGACTATTCGTCGTCGTTGTCCAGGCCTCTTAGATCCGGTTCGTCGTCGTGGCGCTTCTTGAACGCTTTGATCCGCTTCCCTGCTACCGGTATCGCCATCCTCGTACCGTCGAGTTCCGCCAGGTGATACGTCCTGTTGTCGTTGGCGCTCGTTACCACGTAAGGCCCGAACCACCGCTTTGCAAACTTCCGTGTTGCCTGGTGCTAGTTGTCGAGGCTGCTGTCATAAACTAGCACCCAGTCGCCTTCCTCGATTTTCTTTGGTCGGAGCCGGTGCGTTCGGTCGAACCGGGCTTTGTTCTTCATCCTCGCCGTCTGAAGTCTCTCCGCCGCTCGTTCCACGTCCTCTGGCCTCCGCTCGAGCTGCCGTATACGCGCGACTAGCAGTTCTTCCCGACTCATCTCGTCTCTCCAGTCTACTGTTGCCCAAGAGGAGATCGTCCGTTCCATCAGCATGATCGGTTTCTGTCCGAACATGAGCTCTGACGGCATGAACCCGGTTACCGAACTGTGCGTTGTCCGGTCCGCCCACAAGGCATAAGGTAACAGCCGTGGCCAGTTCCCGACCTGGCCTCCGCATGCCCGGGCTAGCGCTTTGACGATCGGTCCGTGTCCGCGCTCCACCTTCCCGTTCGCCTCCGGATTGTACGCTGTGGTGAGCGAGAGCTTGACCCCTAACCGGTCGAACAACTCCTCGGCCTCTTCGGCGTCCAACTCCCTGCGATCAGCCACGATCTTCCCGACGCACCCGTACCGGCATATCACGTCCTCGATCAGGAAGTGACACACGGCCACGGTCGTTTTGTTCTGCAGGGCTCGGCCTTCCACCTGGTTCGTCAGGTCCTCCCGGGCCAGCACCAGATATCGCATCTGCCCTACGCCCATCGGCATCGTCACCAAATCTACCATCCATTTGAAGTGGATGGCCGGAGGGTATGTAGGGTGAAGCTCGTCCCGATGTCGGACTATGGAGTGCATCTGACAGATCTCACAAGTTGTCACGAATCGATGACGTCCCGGTACAGTCCCGGCCACCAGTACTTCCCCTTCAGTTTCTCGAACGTGGCCCACGTCCCTCGGTGTCCAGCCCAGGGGTTGTCGTGGTAGGCCTTCAACAACTCCTTCTGTTCCTCCTCCATCGCCACCACTCGGAGTGGGATGCCATTTCTCTTCTTCGGGTGCTTCCATAAGTATCCGCCCCGGAGAAAGAATCGGTATGCTTTCTTCCGGATCCGGTTGGCCTCGTTCTTTGTCCATGACGCGTCCGACGTCATCGTCCTCAAGAATCCCCCAATCTGCAGCCACTCCCCGTTGTACTTGCTCTCGTCGAAATCGTTAAGCGCCGGAGTGCTCCCTCCCTCGGTTGTTACGTAACCCGCATCGAAGAAGTCTACGCCGACTTCCTCGTCGTCCGAAACCATGCCGCCCTCGTCGTCGAATCACGCCCTTGAAAGCATGTCGGCCATGGCATTGTCTTTCCCGGAAATGTGTCGTATTTCCGAATCCAGGGACTTGATGTACGCTATCCACCTAAGCATTGCCAGGTCCGGGGTTGCGCATCAGGAAACCATGTCGGGAATCGGCAGGCAGTCCGTCTCGATAATCACCTCTGTCCCGATCAGATAGTCTTTATCGGCCTTCACTGCCGAAACGATACCCCAGAGTTCGCGTTTAACCTGGGCGTATCCTCGCTGTCGCTCGCTGAGGACCTTCGCGCCGAACCAGATTGGGAACCGAATGCCGTCCTCATCTTCTTGGTTGACGACCCATCCGATCCCGGTCGGACTTGTATCTACCGTTATGTAGATGGGAGTACCTTTCTCGTAGACAGCCTTTCGGAGTGCCGGAGCTGCAACAAGAGCCTCCTTCATCTTTCGGACCGACTCCGTATGCTCGTCTCGCCACTCAAATAGCGGCTCAACAACGTGGGCGTAGTGCGGGATCCATATGTGGTAGAACGCGCATGCTCCCAAGAACCTCCGTACCTCCGTGACCGAGTTACAGTCGGGCTTCATTGCGGAGATGGCTTCCACCTTTGCCGGAGACGGTTTCCGGCCATACGGTCCGCATAGATGTCCGATGACCATGATCTCTGATTGCCCGAAGGCCGATTTCTCCCCGGAGAAGGTGAGCCTCGCGTCCTCTAGCCTTTGCAGCACCCTCTCGCAGTCGTCAATGTGTGTCGCCACGAATCTCCGGCATCCGTCCGGTCCGATCGTTTCATCCTTTTTCTCCACCGGACATCCCTTGATCGGGATGTCGTCCAAGAATGACATGGTGATGTCCGGGATACAATCCCTCAGCACCTTGTTCATCGCATTCACCATGTGGGCCACCGAGTTTGTCCCTCCTTGTGGCAGGGTACACATCCGCACTAGGCCGAGAGGAGTCCGCATCGTCGTAATGTCTCTGCTCTCTACGGCTAGTTGGAACTGATCGTACCCCGAGTACAGATCACCGACCGAGTAGATCGACCTTCTGGCGAAGGCCTTTGCAAACTCATCTATTGTTGGTCCGATTCCTGCGTTTCGAATGGTCACTCTGTTGACCAGTTGCAGGTCTTGAATGAAGCGCAACGTCCCGTTCTTCTTCGGTACAGTAAACCACCGGTTCGAGTACGGGGCACTCGACGTTTCGAGGATGCCCATATCGATTTTCTGCCTTAACAGCTCCATCAGCTCCGGGATGTGAGCTCTCGGTACCGGAATTGGTTTGAGATTCCATGGCACATGCGGTACCGTGAATATCAGCATCGGCTTCACGACCGTCGGGTCTACGCACCCGATCTCTCCCGGTGAGAATGCGAAGGCTTTCCCATGCCTTCCGAGCATTCTCCGAAACTGGTCTTCTTCCGCCGGTAGTAGGAACCCGCCCCCACCGATTTTGAGCTCCCGTAGCGTTCTGTTGGTGAAGGCGTGTCCTATGCAGGCCGGATCTCGTAAACTGGGGTCTGACGCGACCCCCTTGATTCGCAACTCGTTGCCCTCCGGTAAGGGTGCTGTGACTGGCCTTACCTTCCGGTCCACAAAACTTCCTTCTTATGGTACAAGGTTTCTTTGGTTTCGCCTCTATCGTGCATTTGTGGGGTTTTCCCGGAGTGTCCGGACTGTCGCGGCCCCACGCCTTGATAGCCCTCTCTAAAAATCCTCTCGGTTCTCGCCACCGAGGGACTCGCGGTTTCACTCGTGGTTCGGTCGCACCGTTAGGAACTGGACAGAATGATGCATGTCCTGACTCTTGACCCTCGCGTAAGCCGACCCGTTGTCCAGCAGCTTGGTCTCCATTCGCGCTGCCATAATGTACGGTTCTCCCAGTATGACCGGGTGCGAGGACGTCTCCTGCACGAAGAAGTGCTGGTCTATCTCGACGTCGCCGATCTTGACTCGCACGTTTGGGCAGGCCCCGTGTAGTTCCTCGATGGCGCGCGTCGCCGCCCGTATCTTCCACCCGTGCTTGGTGTTGATTGGCCATTTCCCCTTCTTGTAGAAGTCCATGGACATCAGGTTTATTTCCGAACCGTGGTCCACCAGCGCCACCACCGGTTCCTGAACATCTTCGATCTTCACCGGGGTTTCTGTGGTCGCTCGGGCCCAGTGTGGCCTCGAATAGTGGTTGTCCGCCCACTCGTCTTCCAGCGCCATGTCCTCTATGTGTGTCGTCCGCACCTCCACCGGCCTTTCCGGTTCTGCCTTCGTCGACAGCCTCTTCCTCTTCACCAAGTCTACGATGGAGTCGTGGAACTCCTTCTTGGTGATTCCGAGCACCTCCCGCAACGACAGTTCCACCTTGCTGTCGAGGATTCGTTCTTCCAGGACCTTTCGTAGGTCCGTGGTCCTTTCGATCTCCGTGCCCAAACGGTATCCGCCCTTCTTGTGGTTATCCCGGGCACTAGACTCACCGGCCTCGTTCCGTTTCGGCCCGAATCGGGTTTCGTATCTTTGTGAGGGTCCGGCCCCTCCGGTTTTACCTACCCGTTTATCTTCAACCAGAGCCTCATAGTTCTGGCAAGCTGCTTCGACGAAACCCGTCTTTTCTTCGACCGGGCCGCCGCCTCTTCCATCAGCCTTTTCATTCCTCCTCGCCCGTCGTTTCGGTTCAGGGCCCTCCGGGTATCGCTGGCGTGCACCCGACCTTCCCACAGGTACACTACCCGGCTTCTCAAAGCCTCCGCAAAGTCCCCGCAGTCTTTCCGGATGTGGCCGACCTCGTCGCACCACATGCACCTATTTCCTGCCGGAGGCCGTCGGTGACGAGCCTGATCGCCGCCTTCCCTCCGAGCCTGGGCGATCTGGAGATCCTTTACCGCCCGTGTCAACTCCTCCAAAGCTGTCCCCCCGGACGAGCCTCTGAACACGCCGGTCGGAGCCGAACCGGTTTCGGGCCACTCCCGGGTCTCTTCCCGTCGCGCCTGCGGTATTGGTTCGAGATTCCTTGCTGCGATAGGACCCGCCCCGGTCGCCCCTGTATCAGCCCACTCCCACCGTTTGTCAAAACGGCCGCAGACTCTTTTTACCGCGGCCCACTCGGCCGTCAGCCCGTCTTCGGTTTCCAGTAAGGAGCCCACTTGCTCCCGATCATGTGCGTCAACCGATTTGACAAACAGTAGGACACGACTTGTGTCCAGAACGGTCCGATCGAGCGCCGAAAGGCGCACAAAGTGATCCTCAAACTCCTGGAGGAGTGCCGACGCATTTCTTCATTTGTTGGGGGACTCCACCCACTCCATGAAGCCTCGCTTCGAAAGTCAAAGCGCGTCATCCAGCCCGTATTTCTCCAGGAGCCGTCCTTCGAACTCTTCCCAAGTCCGGCTCTCCGTCCGGACCTCGAGCACCTCCACATGCAAACCCGGCATCGCCACTCGAGGGAATCCGGCAAGACGCCTCTCTTCCGGAATATCCCTCATCAACATCTCCGCTCGGTAGGACGCCAAATAACTCGTGGCATCCTTTCCACTGAACCGGTCGATCATACCGATGATTGCCTCAATAGCCCTGTCAAGGGTGCTGGTGCCCTCGCGCGCTGTCGCGTTATTACACGCGTGCGTGGAGAAAGGCGGGACCACGGGGGTCTTGGACTAAGGGCCGACGGAGCGTAGGAAGTCGTGCTTCACGACTTTTGGGGCATCTCAGAAACACACCGGAAGCAACCGAAGGGAGAGAGAGCGTGCTTAACACCGACTCACGCACACACACACACACGCACTCACGCACGCACCCACGCCCTCTTGTACAGGAAACGCAGGGAAAGAGGGGAGCACTCGACACCAACAAGACGCCAATATACACAGACAGACGCAAACGTATATGTATATATATATAAGAAGAAGACACTCCCGGCTTCGAGCCGGACCAAGATAGTTTACAACAGTCGTCTGCTGTCAAGCCGCCGTCGGGGAGCTCTCGGGCTCGTCGCGCCGAGTGGGGTCTTGCACAGGAGACAAGCTGCAGCCAACCCTAAACGAACACGAAGGGGAAGAAGAAGAAGCAGAAGAACCCTAACCCTAAACCTACCGGTATACCCTCTAATCCAAAATGGGCAACCCTTTTACAAAGGGCGTTCCCTCCCTTTTATAGAACAAGGAGAGGGATGCGTTACAATGTGGGACAAATCCCGACTTTCATGGGATCGTCTGTCCTGACTTGACTACTCTTCGGCGCCATAAAGGCGCCCTCGATATTCACACCAAATGTACATGGGTGCGTACACACGCTGCACCCCGCCGATGTAGACAATGTTTCCCGGTTTTCGCCTATGGCCGAAATTCTTCACGACATCCGCCCCCACCTAACTGCACGTCCACCGGTACGTGCCAAATCTGGCTGAAGGGTGAGAGATTTCGGCCGGCGAGAAACCGGTCTCCCGTGATCCGCATCTCGGCTCGCTGCCGGTTTGATCCGGCGGCTTCGAGTCTTCCTTTGCGCTCGCCTCCCCGTAGGCTCGTTCGACCCGTGGATGGGTCCTCTGCAGCAATCTCCGTAGCACGTGTTCTTCCGTTGGGCCTTGTTCGGCTGTATGAACGCCCCGCTTCCCGCCGTATGCCTGATGTCCTCCGGTAGAGGAATGCCCGTGGCAGCCTGCTTGGCCTCCGTTATCGAATCGTGATGTCCCGATGGTTCTCACATCGCCTTCGTCCTTCCGCCGCCACCTTCCTTCTCCATGGTCTTACATCGCCGCGTCGGCTCGAACTGCCATGGTCTCCGGAATGGTGTGGAAGATCCCTTTCCGGCCTTCTTCGCGCTCGCCTTTCCGCTCCGGCACCTCCGTGTGCCACCTACCCTCGTCTGTTGTTTGGCACTGCCCGTGTTGCACTCCTCGTCGGCCCCTTTCCGGCCTGATCGTGCATCGATGTTCTCCCGCATACCGGTGTCCTTTGCATCCGAGGAACACCCCACAGTAGCCCGCTTGGCCCTTCCGTCGTCGTGCTGCTACAACAGGTCCTGAGTCCTCCGCTTGCCGTCGTCCCCTCGCCCCCACCAGCTTGTCACCCCGGCTTGCTGTGTCAGTCTTTGTAACTTCGACGGAGCTATCGAGATCTACGAAGCGAGTGTGGAGGATCCTCCTCCGGCCTCTCTTGCCATCCTGACTTCGACCCTATGCAGTCCACTAGGCACTTGTCCCTTCGTTCTTGGCACCTCCCTTGTGCCGTCCTCCGCTTCCTTTGTTCGGCCCCGCCCGCGCCGAACACCGTCCTGTAGTCACGCTTCGATCCGGCCCGTGATGGCCACTCGCGAGACTCTTGTTTTGTCCAAGGTGTGCCTTTCCGACCTGACACACCTCCCCGTGTTCACCCCTATCGGCTCCTTCCGATACCTCGTGTCGTCGGGTCCCGTTCCCTGCTGCCACCGTCCTTCTCCCTCGGTCTCACGTTGCCACGTTGGCCGAACTGCCGAAGCCTCCGGATCGGTGTGAGGGTCCCATAGGACCGGACTCCGTTTCTATGCTTGCCGTAAGTCGGGTGCCTTTTGTTCGAGTCCCTCCCGGACTCTCCTCATGCCTTCCGCGTAGCTAGGTCCTGTTTCCCGCCGCCACCAACCTTCTCTCTCGGTCTCATGTTGCCACGTTGGCCGAATTGCCAGAGTCTCTGGTTAAGTGTGGGGATCCCGTAGGACCGGACTTCCTTATGCCCATTGTCTTTGTCACCTCGCCGCCACCGTCAGTATCTTGGTCTTACATCGACCGCGTTGCCGACTGCCGAAGTCTCTAGAACCGGTGTGAAGGATCCTCCGCACTCGGTTTTCTATCAAGCCGTGATCACCGTGCCCACTAGGCCTCCTCGCTCTCACCGGCTCCCACCGTAACCGTACCCGGCCGGCTACGAATCGATCAAACAATCCCGTTCTTGCCGGCTTCCTTCGGTTCGTGCCCGGTTGATTGGCCCCCGCTTCACACTTCTTCCGCTCCGCCTCCCGGTCAGGTCGGATTACCGACCGGCTCATCTTTCGGTCGGGTCGGTTCTCGACTCGCTCCTCGATGCCGCTCCGGACCTCTCCTTCGGTCTTTTCGCACGTGCCCACTCCAGGCCTCTCATCCTCACGGCCACCGCCCATCTCCCCGGTCTTATGTCCGCGCTCGGGCGCAACCGCCGAAGTCTCCGGCCCCGGTGTCGAGGGATCTCGCCTCCGTCCGCTACAAACCTCCTCTTCTTCCTCGATTTCACAAGCCTCGAGTATGCTCGCGAAATCCTCGTAGAACGTTTCGGGCAACCGCGTCCCGAAAATTTCGCCCACTCTCGAAGTGGCGTCCATTGCTTCGTAGATATCGGCCTCATCTATGGTGCTGGTGCCCTCGCGCGCGTTCACTATCCGGTCCACGGCCGAAGCCATGGCCTCTGCAAGATCCGACCCCCTCATCTTCTGCTCCTCTGCCGCCTTGTTCATGTCGGGTTCACCAAATATGTCGCGTTACTACGCACGTGCGTGGAGAAACGAGGCGGGACCGCCGGGGTCTTGAACCGAAGAGCAGGTGATAGGAGGGGAAAGAGAAAGAGAGAGACGACCGGTTACGTATGAGCAAAGAACACAGGGACACGGCCCGTCAACGCAAAAAACACGAATGGACACAGAGACAGAGAGACACGAAAGTTTGTATATTAACGAATAACAAATACACAACAGAGCACGCGAGCGGTTACAACTGAACAGGTCGGCGAACAGATGCCGATGCCTGTTTGTCTGCGCACGAAAGGGAAAAAGGATGGAGGTGCTGCCGGAAGCACACGGGCGTTCCTCGAAGCAGCGCGAGCCTCCCGAAAACCTGCAGAGAAGAGCAATGGAGAACAAACAGAGGAGAAACGTTCGGTTACGGTCCGACAGCACTTCGTCCTCCTCAATGCGCGATCCCCTTCTCCCCCGCGTCTCCCTCTCTTTTATAGCTTCAAGAAGGGAGCCATCTCCCTCATTTACTTCCCACCTACCGAATCTAACTACCCAAGATACACCTATGTACCTAATTCTCTATTATATACATTAAGGGGCGCGCACGCGTGAAGAGCCGATTCACGCGTGATATGCACCGATTGCTCTAAGGGACGGTTTTCTTCACGACAACAGGTTTGACGACTTGCTCCGGCTGTCGAGGCGGGACTTCATGGCGTGGGTGGAAAGCCCCGGAAAAGGGAGGAACACGACGGTGCTCCTCCAAGAGTTCGAAAAACGGTTCGCGCGGCTGTTGACGCTGGACCGGACGGTGCTCGAAACAAGTCGAGTACTGGTGTTTGTCAAGTCGGTGGATGCGCTCGACAAGGAAAAGGTGGGACCCCTATTGGAAACGGACGAAGGGCTCACGACGGACTGGGCCGTGGTAAAATGGGTCTGCAGCCGTTTCGACAAACGGCGAGATTGGAGCGATGGAAGCACGTCGGGGTCGGGGCCGGTCCCGGGGAGGAGGCTCGAGGAACCGGTTTCGGTGCCGGCTGGGAGGAAGGAAGAGACCCGAATCTGGCCGGAGTCGGGGTAGGCATCGAACGACGTGGTCAGAGGCCCATCTGGAGGAGCGGCTCTAGAGGAGCTAACACAGATGGTGCGCGACCTGCAGATCGCACAGGCCCGAAGAGACAGCGGTGAACAACCTCGCGACCGGAGGCCGTAGGCTGGGCAACGGTGCATGTGGTGTGACGCGATCGGTCACATTCGGAAGGATTGTGCGGATTTCGCCGACGCGCTCAGGACCAACGTGGTGTACCTTTGGAACGGGCGGGTGCACGCGAGCGAGACCCGGAGAGCCCTAGAACTGAATACGGGGCGCGACGGAATGAAGAGGTTGATGGAAGAGGCCGCGGCACAGCACGTCGAAGCCGTTAACTACTCAGTATCAGCGGAATTCGGGTCAGGGGTGATGAGACCCGGAAGGCGAAGGACTCCGGATTTTGGCCGCTAGTGCTAGAAGGCCTCTCCGGAGTTCGGTTGAGGAAGGAAGAGGCGGACCGCGCGGAACAGCGGGTCCAGGAGGTCACCGGTTGGGACGATCTGGTCGAAGAGAAAACGGGCTTCGCAGAAGCCGCTTGCCAGAACTACGAGGTTCTGGTGGAGGACAAACGGGCAGGAAAGGCCAGAGGGGTTGGCCCCCCGAAACCGACCGGTGCCGGCAACCCAGGCGTGCCTGATGGGAAGAAGCAGGCGGGGTTTCGGTTGAGCACCGAAATCGAGAGAGCAACAGACCTACGGAAGGTCCTTGAAGAGCGAATCCTTGACAGTTTAGTGGAATTGTCGTTGCGGGAGGTGTTGGGAATCGCCAAGAGGGAGTTCCACGACTCTATCGTAGACTTGGTGAAGCGTAAGAGGCTCTCGACGGAGCCGGAACCGGAGAAGCCGGTGGAAGTGCGGACCACACTGGACGGGTGGCACAAGCAAGGTGAGCCACTGCGTTACGGCGTGCCATATCCTCCATCCGTCTTGGCCTTCTTTGCCATCTTTGCCTCTGACGATCTCGATCGCCACACACAACCCGTTTGCGATCAATACCGGCCAATCCACCTTGATCCCTTCATAGGTGGCGATGATCATCCCTGCCCGGTTCTGCGGCATGACAGGGGGTCTAGGGTACACGTTGTCGTGCCTTTCGGCTCCGGATCGTTTGCGTGAGTCGGGTGGGAACCACCGAGGTTTTGGACTAGGAGAAAGAAGAATATGAGATGAGGCTAGTAATGAATAGATTATTAGAAAGAGAGATAGAAATTTCGTGAATCCCACGAGTGTATTGTATTCGATTAATCAATATTTAGATAAGAATATGTATTTAGATTGAAAGAAAGATATAAGAAACTTGTGAATCCCACAAGTATAGATTATATTATTTTCGTGAATCCCACGATTATATTAATCGGTTGGTGTTTTCGGAAATATATCCAATTTCCAAATATTTCACACACCTATTACATTGTGCTCCCCATCCTTATGTAGTGATGGGAGAGACTAAGCATAGCTACATGCTTTTTTTTCTAATATGTTCATGCGCTTTTATTTGCTAAATATAGTGCTCATGCACGCTATATGTGCATGAGTCACTTTTTAGTTGCTTGCGTTTTTCTATAAAATATTCACGCACTCTAAAAATGCACGATTTACCTTTTAATAAAGGTAGGTGCAAATAAAGCAGTTATAGTTATTAAATCTATTTATAGAACACTAAAGATAAGGTAGTATAATGGTAAAGTTGAGGTTTGGCTACGTGGAGGTACAGGGTTCAAATCCTGCCCTATGCACGTGATAAATATCTTGATATATTATTTTATTTATTTATATGTAATTAAATCGGTTATATTATTTTTACTTTTTCACGTAGTGTACGAAATACACTACGACACTCGCCCCCTCCGAACCCGCACATCCTCCGGTATGTGCCGAAGTTGCCGATGCTCGTTGTCTCCCCTTCATCCTCCGTTTGTCCCGCTATGTCAACTTTGTCTCTCCATTTTGAGTAGACCCATTCTTTCCACCCGAACCATTGTCGCCATCCGATCCACCATATTCTTTGTTCTCTCTCGTCATATTCTTGGCCCTTGTCATTCGTGGTAGTGTCTTTTACTGGCCTCTTTCTTGTCTTCATCAACCTTGACTTTTTTCCGGATCGCTCTCGTCCGATCAACTTTCGGTTTGATCGGCTTCCGATCGGATTCGTATTCGGCCGAATCGGAATCTGTTGTTCGGTTTCGATTGAGTCGGTCTCCTTCCGGCCCGGTTTCGATCTATCGGTTTCGGTTTCGGTTGGCTTTCTTTTCCTCGTTTTCACCAGCCTCGACCGGTCCAACCTCCGGTTGAGTCGGATTAGCTTCTTTTTGGATCGGTCTCGTCCGATCGGCTTTCGGCTAGGTTGGCTTCCATCCATATTCACGTTCGGCCAAGTCAGACTCAATCGATCGGTTTTGACCGAGTCGACCCCTTTTCGGGTCGGCTTTCTTTCGGATCGGAATCCCGTCCGGATCACCTTCCATCCAAACCGGCTTCCGACTTTACCTTTCTTGCTGCCACCTCCCGTCTCTCCGGTCTCACGTTGGTTCTCGGACACAACTGCCGAAGTCTCTAGAATTAGTGGGTAGGAATCCTCGGTATTATCATCCTCCATTGTTTCACCCATAGCCATATTCTCGGCTATCTCTCCGTCGTATGCATCGACTTTGACCTTTGTTTTCTCTCCGCCACCTTCCGTCTCTTCGGTCTCACGTTGCCTTTCGAACGCAACCGCCGGAGTCTCTAGAATCAGTGGTGGGGAAGTCTCGATATGGCCATCCGTCGTTGATTCGTCCATAGCCACCTTCGATTCGATGTCATCTTTCGTGGCGACCTCCTCAATCAAGTCCTCCTTGCTCTCTTTCACTGCATCAATTATGCAAACATCAATTATGCTTACCCCTTTTTCACCCGATGTTTCGGACACTTGTATTCCGAAATCTTCTTCTACACTTGGGTTATCGGCCTTATCCTTCGCCATCGTTCTTTCGCAAGACAAGAGGGTAGCTTGTTTTACACCCTCTTCCGTCGCACCATCATGTTGTATTTCGGCCTTCATATCGGCTCCATCGTTTGTCTTCAATCGACCATCCTTCATCGGCCATGTCGTTGACAAGATTCTCATCTTCCTCTCATCATGTCTCCGGCATACCCTTTGGACTTCGGCCCAATCTTCAGTAAGACCATTCGTACCGTCATCGTCTTCGAGTTCAATCCCGATGTCCTTCCTTTCTTTTCGATCGATCGATTTTACGAACATTAGGACTTTATCCTCCCCCACCAATCGTTGTTCCCGCTCCGAGAGTTGAGCAAGACGATGCTCGAACTCTAGGAATGCTTGTGTTGCACTTCGGTGGGTCTTCTCCGATGCCACCCATTCGTCGAATTTTCGCCGATCTTGTCCCTTTGATCTCTTGTAATCATATGTCTCTCGTAAAGCTTCTTCGAATGACCCCCATGTCGAGTTTTGTTGCCGTATCTTGTAGATTCTTTCTTGTAGCTCATTCGTGGCCACCCGATTGAAGGATGTCACTTGCAATCCTTCCGGTATCCCACATCGTATCATCTCCGCCTTGTAGTCACGTAGATAGCATGACACATCGTTTCCGTTGAATTGTCCGTTTCGTTGTACGAGCCGCTTTACTACCCCCGTGATCTCCGACATCACTCGTTGTTCTTGTAGCATCCGCTCGAACATCATCATCATCGTTATGCTCATTGCCTCTTGTTGATTCTCCATCTCCTTGCCACCCGCCTTCATGTCGGGTTCACCAAATGTGTCGTGCCTTTCGGCTCCGGATCGTTTGCGTGAGTCGGGTGGGAACCACCGAGGTTTTGGACTAGGAGAAAGAAGAATATGAGATGAGGCTAGTAATGAATAGATTATTAGAAAGAGAGATAGAAATTTCGTGAATCCCACGAGTGTATTGTATTCGATTAATCAATATTTAGATAAGAATATGTATTTAGATTGAAAGAAAGATATAAGAAACTTGTGAATCCCACAAGTATAGATTATATTATTTTCGTGAATCCCACGATTATATTAATCGGTTGGTGTTTTCGGAAATATATCCAATTTCCAAATATTTCACACACCTATTACATTGTGCTCCCCATCCTTATGTAGTGATGGGAGAGACTAAGCATAGCTACATGCTTTTTTTTCTAATATGTTCATGCGCTTTTATTTGCTAAATATAGTGCTCATGCACGCTAGATGTGCATGAGTCACTTTTTAGTTGCTTGCGTTTTTCTATAAAATATTCACGCACTCTAAAAATGCACGATTTACCTTTTAATAAAGGTAGGTGCAAATAAAGCAGTTATAGTTATTAAATCTATTTATAAAACACTAAAGATAAGGTAGTATAATGGTAAAGTTGAGGTTTGGCTACGTGGAGGTACAGGGTTCAAATCCTGCCCTATGCACGTGATAAATATCTTGATATATTATTTTATTTATTTATATGTAATTAAATCGGTTATATTATTTTTACTTTTTCACGTAGTGTACGAAATACACTACGACAACGTGGCCGTATTCGTGGAGCACACAAGCAATCTCATGGAACAACATATCTCCGCCGCCCTGTGTCCGGTAGCCCTTGCTGGCTAGTGAGTATGCCTCCGGGGTTGGATTGTCGATTGTGAGTATGCCTCCCTCCGGAAGGCCTGCTACGCACATGTCGCGGAACCTCTCTACGGACTATTGAAAAAGGAGCGTAGCTTTGAGTGGAGGATGGAGCACACAGAGTCGGTTCGGAGACTAAAGGAGGCGCTTACGGCAGCGCCGGCTCTCCGTAAAGCGGTTTATGGCAAGGATGTTCCCATCTGCGTAACGGTGGACACCAACCCGACCGGGATCGGGTGGGTAATCAGTCAGGAGGACAAGGGCGGTGTACAATTTCCGATCCGATTCGGGGTGAAGGTGTTGAGCGAGCGGCAGCGAGGGTACACCCAAGTTAAGCGCGAACTTTGGGGTGTCGTTTCGGCAGTCAAGGCCGACAAGGATTATCTGATCGGGACGGAGGTGATTATCGAGATGGACTGCCTGCCGATACTCTGCATGGTTTCTGGATGCGCGACGCCGGACCTAGCAATGCTCCAGTGGATAGCGTTTGTTAAGTCCCTGAACCCGGAGATACAACACATCTCCGGAAAGGACAATGCCATGGCCGACATGCTTTCAAGGGCAAGGTTCAACGACGAAGACGACATGGTTTCAGAAGACGAAGAAGTCGGTGAGGACTTCTTCGGGTCGGCTAACGTAACGACAAGAAGGAAAGGGAACACTCCGGCGCTTAACGAATTTGACGAAAGCAGGTACGACGGGGAGTGGCTCCAAATCGGGAGGTTCCTACGGACGATGACGCCGGATGCAGCATGGGCGAGAGAGGAGGCGAGCCGGATACGGAGGAAGGCGTACCGATTCTTCCTGCGGGACGGGTGCATATGGAAGCACCCAAAGAAGAGAAGCGGCATCCCACTCCGAGTAGTGGAAAAGAAAGAAGAACAGGGGAAACTATTGGCGGCATTCCACGAGAGCCCATGGGCCGGACACTGCAGAACGTGGGCCATGTTCGAGAAGCTGAAGGAGAAGTACTGGTGGTCGGGGCTATACCAGGACGTGCATCAGTTCGTAATGACTTGCGAAAGCTGTCAGGTGCACTCCGTAGTCCGACACCGGGACGAGCTGCACCCGACCTACCCGCCCACGGTCCATTTCAAGTGGATGGTGGACTTGGTGATGATGCCGATGGGGGTAGGACAAATGCGATACCTGGTGCTCACACGGGAAGACTTAACGAACCAGGTGGAAGGTCGTGCACTGCAAAGCAAGACAACCGCGGCGGTATGCCGGTTCCTGATCGAAGTAGTGTGTCGGTACGGGTGTGTCGGGAGGATCGTGGCGGACTGGGGAGAGCTGGATGCGCGGGAGGCCGAGGAGCTGTTCGACCGGCTAGGCGTCAAACTCTCCCTCACCACGGCGTACAATCCGGAGGCGAACGGAAAGGTGGAACGTGGGCACAGACCGATTGTAAAGGCGTTGGTGCGTGCATGCGGTGGGCAGGTCGGGAATTGGCCGCGACTCCTTCCTTACGCGCTATGGGCGGACCGGACTACGCACAGTTCGGTGACTGGGTTTATGCTGGCGGAGCTAATGTACAGACAAAAGGCGATCATGCCGGTGGAACGGACGGTTTCTTCGTGGGCGGCGATAGATTGGAAGGACGAAATGAGCCGGGAGGAGTTGCTGGCGGCGCGGATTCGGCAACTCAAGCGGAGGCCGGAGGACGTGATACAGGCGAAGGAAAGGCTGCGAACGGCAAGGGAGCTGAACAAGACCCGGTTCAACCAGACGCACCGGTTGCGACCAAAGAAGATCGAGGAAGGCGACTGGGTCTTGGTATACGACATCAACCTCGACAATCAGCACAAGGCGGTGTGAAAGTTTGCTAGGAGATGGTTCGGGCCCTACATGGTGACGAGCGCGAACGATAACGGCACGTACCACCTCGCGGAACTCGACGGGACTCGATTAGCGGTGCCGGTGGCCGGAAAGCGGGTCAAAGCTTTCAAAAAGCGGTTCGAAGACGAGCCGGAGCCTGCGAGCCGGAGCGACAACGACGATCAGTTCGGGTCCGGCGGAGAATCGGAGAGCAACGAGTGAGGCCGATTTTCTTCGGTATCTACCCGTCTCTGGCGCATGCTGGTGGATGCGCGGTTTGGTGGGGGTGGATGTCGTGAAGAAAACCGGCCATAGGCGGAATTGGAGAGAAAGCGCGTAAACCGGCCCTTACACGGATGAACGCGTGACTGGATACTTTGCACGCGAACCGGTGGATGTAACTACTAAGCCGCACACATTTATTAGAGGGGATTATGCATATCCCGGTCAGGGGGGGACAGGGAATAAAAGGGAAGAGGACAAGAGAAAACGGAATATCGTGCGCGAGGATGGGAGGAGCGTTGCTGCAGAACGGAAGGCGGAGCTCTCTCTCTTCGACTCGAATCGTCGCTCTCTGCGGGTGTCGGGAGGTCGCTGCCTCTGCTTCGTGGACAACCCGTGTGCTTCCAGCAGAGTCGCCCCCTTCCCCTTTTGTTTCTTTGAGTCGGTGACTGTCGTCGGTGTGCGTGAGTAGGGTCCCCGTGTCAGGCCCGTCGCCGCTTTGTCGGTTGTAACTGTCGGAGTTTGTAATCTTTGTCATTATAATTAAGTGTTACGTTTTGTTTCTCTTTTTCGCGCTTCTACGTGTCGGTGAATCTCTCTCTCTGTCTCTCTCTCTCTCGCTCCTCAGTCCAAGACCCCCGTGGTCCCGCCCCTTTTTACACATACACGCGTAACGACGCGACAACGGGCGGTGTTTGGTCACCCTCTTTAAAATGGTTATTCCTGAACGATGTATAGACACCAAGGTGGGATCTTGCATCCAATAGATTTTTGCTAGGAATCATAAGGGCATGGGATGTGATTAAGTCATTCTTGGTTAAGGACAAGCCTTCTACGTGGGATGCGCAACTTAATCAACCTCTTATTGCCAATTCTTTATTTCGGGATAATGTAGGAAAAGTGTTGGGCCTAAGAACTCACCTTGCATGGGAAAAAATTGGATAATGGGCCTGTTGCATCTGTAAGAACGTGGAATCATTTTCAGCAAATGTCACAAGAAGATCGTCTTGCACAATTACAATCAGTTCATGGTGCCAAGATAATGACCGCTAGTATATCATCAACATATTCTTCGTTTTCTACAACCTTTCAACCCATGAAGGAACATATGTGGTTTGGATGCTTCATAAATGACACATTGGTGGCTGTCAAGGCAGTTTCACCTAACGGGCACGCTTCTTACTTTAAGGTCCTAGACAATCATACATTACAACCTTACACCTTAGAGTGTAGTTATCTACAACACTTGCGAAGTGCACCAGTTAGAGTCGTTGCTAAACTTGGAAAGAAATGGATGCTCGATCCTTATCGTTCAATTGCTCATACGTGTGATATGTTGTGGTTATATGCAAAAGACCCGGTTGCAAGATTAACATGGGATTCGGGGGGCTGGTTTTGGTCACATTCCTCGGGGGAACAGATCATAAAGGTTCCTTTCTTTCAATACTAAGTAAAACCTGGAAGAGCACTATTGCTTTCTCGGAATGCAAGGATACCAGCAACTCAGAAACATTGGATCACTTGGGGGGTCTCAACTTTGCATTTGAAAACCTACTGGAAATGGATTTGGTCATTCAAGGGGCCAACTAAATTTATTCTCTTCAAATGGCTATTAGTGCATATGGCCTTACCAGTTGGCCACTCATTAAAAGGGAATGTAACACCTAATCTTTGACAATGTGACTTTTGCCATAAAGTGCAAGAGACTACCAAGCATACCCTTTGGTTATCTTCCTTGGCTCAACAAGTATGAAATAATGTTCTTTCGTTATTTTTAACAATAAATGTTGGTTGCTTATTTTCATGGGGATCAACAATGTGGGGAGTGTTACATTCCAGTTTGATGTTGTATGAGGCAAATGATGTTCAAGAGGCAATGATGGTACATAATAGAAGATTGATATTGGTCAGCCCCTTTCAACAACCTCGAAAGCAGGTGTGATTTGCCCAGATATGGAAAACAGTGACTACAATAACGTTATGGGCATTATGGAAATGTCGATGCAACCGACGTTATGATGCGACATATTAGTGTCTCTCAGATGTCTTGTGTGAGATATGGGAGAACTTGGTGGCAGTAGTCTGCGGCTAGTATGACAACATGCAGGGTTCACCAGAGACTGTGAACAAGAGAAAGAAGAAGCTCCTTCACTTATGGAAAAAGTTACCCCTATTCTCTGAGTCAATTCAAGGGTCTCAATGGAACTATCAACTTCCTTGGACCCTTTCTTGATTAACAGTGAAGCACAACAGAAGAATGCAATTTCTTTTTTTTAAAACCTTTTACAAAGTTCTAGCTTTGGTCTTAGGATTATCGTATATCATTGTACATGAAAATTGTAAGCTTTTGGCCACATAAGCTAAAGTTGTAGCAATCACATGTTTTTCTTAATACTAATGAGGAAAATCTTTGAAGAAAAAAAGAAGAAGAGAAATAATCTGGATATGTTAATAAAAGTGCTAACTTGAATACTTTTAGTAAACACTGTACAAGACTTAATGGTCCAATTGTACAAAAGAAGAGTCATGCTTATTAATAATTATAAGAGATAGTAATGAGATTCTATAAAGCAAAGTTTTGTCTCTTCCTCTATCTAATAAATCAATGGCAATAATCATGATTAAACTAATTGCGGATCGGATTGAGGGGAAACGAATTGCCGACAGACCGAGCTCTATAGACTCCTGCTTCTCTGTGTTCTGTTTTTGTTGTCGTTGTCGTGCTGCGAGGCCTCCATTTCACGCTAGTAGCTTGTGTACGCTCGATCGGAGGCCCGCCATCATCTCTGTGTGTGCGCGTGGAGTTCGAAGCTCTTTTGCCGACCGCGACCGGTTGTAATATTCTGGGTTTCTCTGTTAATTTATAGTTTGTTTCCGTTGTTCTTGTGCTATGTAAAAACAAATATCGTGCTTAAGCAATAGAAAACAGAAAACAGAGAACAGGTTTAATGGAGAGCTTAACAGTACGCGGGAGAGACAAAGAGAGCAGAGAGAGAATCACTATTCAAAAAACTATATCAACACTCTGTACATAGTATGTGTTCAGCGAACACTTTTATACAAGTCCATACGGGCTGACAGAAGTACGATGTCGTGAAGATTTTCGTCCATAGGCGGAAACCGGGGTGTAAAGGGCAAGTCAATGGTGTGCAACATGTGCACATGTATACTAGGATATTGTCAGGAATAGTACTAAAGCAGAGATGGAATTAGTACTAAGAAGAGTAGTACTATTAGTACTAAGAGGACGGGACTGCGTAAGATTCCCGAGAGAGAGAAAATGAGAAGAGGAGAGAGAGAGATAGGATGATGACAGCAGCTCTTATATTATATGAAAGATAAGTACAAATCGTCTAAGAGGCTTAAGACTGGTGTTGAACCAATTTGGTTCAACATAATGCTTAGTGCCTTCTTTTATAGTGTTCTCAGGAATAATCCTGAAGCTTCTAGAATGTTCCAGAGAAATCTGGAATATACATTACTTTCTTATAATAAAACATAAATGAAAATAATATTCTATGAATTACAATAGATGGTGAGATGGTTAAGAGCTCGGCCCATATACCATAAGGTCATGGGTTCGAGTCTTGCCATCTCATGACACTATCTCCCCCTTAAAGACGACGAGTGGAACGAGTCGGCGCTGATTGCGGACCGGGTTTGTCCGGATACTTTCGGTGGAAATCAGCAAGCAAATCCTGAGCATTGGCAACATGCTCGACAGGTTCCCAAGTGCGTTCGCTCGGACTATAACCAACCCAATCGACCAAATAATAAAGTTTGTTGCGAAGAAGTTTGGAATCGAGGATGGCAGCAACTTCATACTCCGGGCCGGTGTCCAACTCCAGCGGGGGCGGCGGTGGTGTAACACGATTGGGAATGGTGTTTGCTTTATAAGGTTCAAGAAGGGAACAATGGAAAACCGGATGTAGCTGAAGCGGCGGAGGGAGATCAAGGCGGAAGGTGACATCATTAACTTTACCCGTAATAAGGAAAGGACCGAGTCGTCGATAATCCAACTTGTCGCATGGTCGAGTAGTCTTGATGTGACGACGTAAGAGCCATACTCGATCTCCGATCGCAAAAGAGGAGGGAAGCCGATGACGATCCGCGTAAATCTTCTGTGTCTGTTGAGCATGACGAAGATGAGTCGAGAGATCTGTCTGGATCTTGCGTAGTCTCTCCAAATGATCCCCGACACGAGGATTGGTAGGTAGCTCCGGGGTGTCGATCACCGACCAGCGAGGATGAGAACCGGTATACACGTAGAATGGGGAGACTCGAGTCGAGGAGTGAACAGCATTATTATACGCAAACTCCGCAAAGTGGAGAATCTCGGCCCAATCGTCTTGTTGATAACTCAGGAAACACCGGAGATATTGCTCCAACGTTTGGTTTGTTCGTTCTGCCTGCCCATCGGTCTGAGGATGGTAGCCGGAGGAGAGGTTGCAAGAGACCTTGAGCATCTTGAAGAGATGCTGCCAAAATTTGGAGACAAATTGCAGTCCCCGGTCACTAATGATACTGTCTGGGAGGCCATGATGCCGAAATACCTCACGCATGACTAGGACGGCGGTTTCCTCGCTAGTGATGGCCTTAGTACATGGAACAAAATGTGCCATCTTCGTATATCGATCAACGACGGTTAAGATAGCATCGAACCCCTGCGAGACCGGCAAATCTGTGATAAAATCAAGACAAATAGATTGCCACGGCTTACTTGGAATCGGTAAGGGTTCCAACAAGCCATATGGATGGTGTCGTGGCATCTTTGCTCGGCAGCAAGCATCACAGGTCCGAACGTAGTCATCGATAAAACGACGCATGTGGGGCCACCAAAAAGATCGTTGCACTAGCTCCAACGTCTTAGTACTACCGAAATGTCCCGCCGTATGGGTGTCGTGACAATGCTGGACGATGTGAAGGCGACAGGAGCAATCGGGGACATATACGCGCTTTTTAAAGAATAACAAACCATCATGATATTCGAATTGTCGGTAGTCAATACCTGGTTGTTGAGACTGAGAACAGGATGCCCGAGAAGTATCAATGTGTGCCAAGATGTTTTGAGCAAAACTATCCGTCTTCAAGTTTGCACGTATGTCGTCGGTAATCCGTGAATCCATCGGGGTGTGAAAAATCCGCGTCGTGTGCAATCGTGCTGGTCCCAAGATTACTTGCTTTTGATTATCAAATGTTGGATCACCAGGACGAGGTGCAAGATATGAACGCCGTGACAGTGCATCTGCTTTTCCTTGCTGCTTCCCCGGTCGATATGTGATTTTGAAGTCGAAACGCGTGAGGAATTGCGCCCACCGAGCTTGCCGTCGATTTAGTACGCGAGCGTTCTGGAAATAAGCAAGATTTTTATGATCACTAAAGACAACGACCTGATGTGGAGAGCCCTCTAAGAAATGCCGCCATTGCACAAATGAATCCACGATGGCTAATAACTCCTTGTCATGTATTTCGTAGTTGATTTCCGCAACATCGAATTTGCGCGAATGGAAAGCCACCGGATGCAACTCTTCTTTATCTCCTTGTTGAGAAAGGATGCTACCGAGGGCGAAATCTGAAGCATCGGCCTCCATGATGAATGGTTTGCTAGTATCCACATGAGCTAGAATCGGTGCTGATGTAAAGGCTTTCTTAAGATGCCGAAAAGCCATATCTGCTTCAATGGACCAAAGAAATGCTTGGCCCTTCTTCGTAAGTTGTGTGAGGGGTAAGATAATCTTCGAGTAATCCTGTATAAACTTACGGTAGAAGTTAGCAAAACCTAGAAAACATTGTACATCTCGTACCGACCGTGGAATTTGCCACTCTAGTATAGTTTGGACTTTAGCTGGATCCATGGCGATGCCCTTTGAGGAGATGACGTAGCCTAGAAATTCCACTTGCTTGCAGTCAAAGCTACATTTTTCTAGCTTGGCATAAAGACCATTCTCGCGGAGTCGCTTTAGTACTAATAGTACATGAGAATCGTGCTCTTCCTGGGTCTTCGAATAAATCAACAGATCATCCAGATAAATGATCAAACAGATATCTAAGAGGTCTCTGAATATATCATTTGCCATGTGTTGGAAGACTGCGGGTGCATTGGTTAGGCCAAACGGCATAACAGTATACTCGAAATGCCCATACCGCGTGCGAAAAGCGGTCTTCCACTCATCTCCCGGTCGGATCCGCACGAGATTATACGCTCCTCGTAGGTCGATTTTAGTAAAAAACTTGGCACCATTAACTCGCTCTAAAAGACTTGATATAAGAGGAAGTGCATACCTATTCCGGATGGTGACTTTATTCAATCCGCGGTAATCAACGACAAGACGAAGTGAGCCATCTTTCTTCTTGACAAAGAAGATGGGTGCACCGGCCGGAGATTTCGAATGACGGATGAACCCGCTTGCCAAGTTCTCCTCTATGTAGGCTCGAAGGACTTCTAACTCGGTGGGTGACAAGTTGTAAATTGGTCCCCATGGTGGCTCGGTTCCTGGTTGTAAATCAATGGGACAGTCATAGGGACGGTGATGAGGAAGGGTACCGGCTTTTACCTTGTCAAATACATCGGCATAAGGATGATATTTTGCCGGAAGTTGTACTGAGGAGTCCTTCTTAATAGTGCTGGAAGGATGTACTGATATGGCAAATAGGAACATTGCCTCCTTGGGTCCTTCTTCACGTAGTTGATGGAGTGAAATGGTCGAAACTCGGTGAGTTGATTCTTGGGGTGGTCGATATCGGACTTCTCTTGTTCTCCAATCTATGGCTGGATTATGTAATTCAAGCCAAGGTAATCCTAGGACAATGGGATGCTCTGGACTACTAATTATATTAAATGATATTATACACACAAAACTACCTAGGACAACTTGAATGGGTTCTGATTCTTCTACAATATTCCCGGAAGCAATGGGACGACCATCAATGACCACTACAGATGCGGGACAAGGAAGTTTTCTTAAGGATATCTGAGAAGCTTGGGCAAAATTTCGATCCATGAAACAGGAATTAGCTCCGGAATCTAAAAGTGCTAGGACGGGTACTGGGGGAGTACTTTTAGTACTAACAATGACTTGGGCTAGGAACACATTGCTAACTTGCTTGGAAGGAATGGAACCACTAATGGGCTGTACAGATCTAGGGCTGCTGTCCAACCAAATGGCTCCTATTTTGGCTGGACTCAATCGTTTAACTCTTCATCTAATTGACTAAGGATTTCAAATTTATTTGAGATACTTGGGCTATTAGTACTATGAATACTATCTGACACTCTATTAGTACTATTAATACTATCAGACACTCCGAAGGGAAGAATTGACTCGGGTTTAGTACAGGCGACGATTTGATTTACCTGTCTTCTTGGCCTATGGGGACAATTGATGGCGATATGTCCTGGTCCACCGCAATAAAGACATAATCGATTGGCACGTCGTCGTTGCTTTTCTTCTTCCGATAACGGGCCGCGTCGACGCATGGTATCGATCTCCATCGGTGTCGAAGTATTTGCTTGAGGTATGTCTCGTGCAAATGGTTTAGCCGCGACTGCGGCGTAAGTGGGCTCTGGTCTAGAGCGTGGTATCTGTAATTGACGTTCTGAACGCCGTTCGAACAGGCGGTTGTCACATCGAACTGCTCGACTGATTGCCTCCGTAAGAGACTTTGGTTCTTCGGGGAAAGTGAGAAGTAGATCTTTGACATCGTTTCGCAAGCCATAGCGAAACTGCTCCATTAGTGCTTGATCATCCCAGGGTATATCTGAAGCAAGTAGGCGGAAATCCGCCGCGTAAGCAGAGGCTGGACGATCGCCTTGACGCAATCGCCGGATCTTGTTGATCGCCGTCCTGATGCTGTCGGTGTCTCCAAAGCAGGCTTTAAACTCACCAATAAAATCTTCAAAGTTATTAAGCAAGGGGGATTGTTTTTCTAGAAGCGGAGCGAACCATGCCAAGGCTGAGCCGCTAAGTAGCGTGCCTATTAGGCCGACTCGAGATGCATCAGTGGGATATCGGGAAGGATGCATCTGGATGACTAAGCGTACCTGATTAAGGAATCCCCGGAATTGCGAACGCGTTCCATCAAATTTCACAGGAAGTCCAATCTTGGGCTCTTTATGAAATCCTTGGGGACTGGATCCTTGTTGTTGCAACGCTGCTTCGAGTTGTTGTACCCGTAACGCTAACTCCCCATGTTGTTGTTGCGTTTGTTGTTTTTCGAGAGCGATTTGTTGCAGATCCCCTATCAGCCGTTGGTTTTCTTGTTCCAGGGCCACAAACTTTTCTTTTAGGCACTGTAGCTCGGAGAAAACGGATTGGTATTCTTGGGCGCTAACAGTAGCCATAGTATAGGGAAAAGGGTAGGAGGATGAGGGAGAGTGACAAGTAGGCTAGAGGAAAAATTGGTTCAAACTGTCAGGAATAGTACTAAAGCAGAGATGGAATTAGTACTAAGAAGAGTAGTACTATTAGTACTAAGAGGACGGGACTGCGTAAGATTCCCGAGAGAGAGAAAATGAGAAGAGGAGAGAGAGAGATAGGATGATGACAGCAGCTCTTATATTATATGAAAGATAAGTACAAATCGTCTAAGAGGCTTAAGACTGGTGTTGAACCAATTTGGTTCAACATAATGCTTAGTGCCTTCTTTTATAGTGTTCTCAGGAATAATCCTGAAGCTTCTAGAATGTTCCAGAGAAATCTGGAATATACATTACTTTCTTATAATAAAACATAAATGAAAATAATATTCTATGAATTACAATAGATGGTGAGATGGTTAAGAGCTCGGCCCATATACCATAAGGTCATGGGTTCGAGTCTTGCCATCTCATGACAGATATGGTGTATAGAAAGAGAGGGGAAAATTTTATCCCACATTGTAAGGTCCTTCCCTCCTTGGGCTATAAAAGGAAGGGAGGGGTCACTTATGAAGGGGTTGCCTATTTTGCGTATGAGAGGTATACCACTTAGTCTAGAGTTCTTACCGTTTTAAGGTTAGGCTTTCGTTTAGGGTTTTCCTTATTCATCTTCGGTTAGGGTTTTCTCATAGTCGTTTGGTGCGGCCCATACGGCCACCATTGTTGTAATCATTCGTTTGTTTTATACTTCTTGTTGAGTATCTTACATCCGCCGATCTCTCCTCCTATGTCATGATCTTATTCTTTCTTCTTCTCCTCTTGAGCTAAGCTTCCAAACATATCTTATTCTTTCTCCTCTACTCCCTAGTCTGAGACCCCCGTGGTCCCGCCCCTTCTACACGCACGCTGTCGTGAAGAATTTCGGCCATAGGCGGAAACCGGGAAACATTGGCTACATCGGCGGGGTGCAGCATGTGTGCTCACCCTTGTACATTTAGTGTGAATAACGAGGGCGCCTTTATGGCGCCGAAGAGTAGTCCAGTTGGGACAGGCGATCCCATGTAAGTTGGGATTTATCCCACATCTTAACGCATCCCTATCTTTGTTCTATAAAAGGAAGGGAGCGCCCTTTGTGAAAGGGGTTGCCCGTTTTTGTGTTAGAGGGTATACCGTTAGGTTTAGAGTTAGGTTTCTTCTACTTCTTCTTCCTCTTCTTCGCGGTGTGGGTGGACTGTTGAGGGTTGTTGCTGCTTGGTCTCCTGTGCAAGACCTCGCTTCGCGTGACGAGCTCGAGAGCTCCCCGAACGACGACTTGACTGTAGACTGCTGTTGTAACCTACCGTAGCTTGGTCCGGCTCGAAGCCGGGGTTGTATTCTTTACCTTGTAGTACTTACATTTGCGTCTGTCTGTGCATATTTGTGTCTCTGTTGGTGTCGGGC
This sequence comes from Azolla caroliniana, assembly GCF_043228905.1. Lineage (NCBI taxonomy): Eukaryota > Viridiplantae > Streptophyta > Polypodiopsida > Salviniales > Salviniaceae > Azolla > Azolla caroliniana. The sequence goes on along the minus strand of NW_028230551.1, from coordinate 39,537 downwards.
GCTCCCCCTTTCCTACATTTCCTGTACATAAGGGCGTGAGTCGGGTCGGCCTCTGTGTGTGTGTGTGTGTGCGCGTGAGTCGGTGTCAAGCGCGCGCTCCCTCTCTTTCTTTCTCTCCCTTCGGTTGCTTTTGGTGTGCTTCTGGGATGCCCCGGAAACGGTGAAGTAGGACTTCCTACGCTCTGTCACTCCCTAGTCCAAGACCCCCGTGGACCCACCTTTCTCCACGCACGCGCGTAACAATGCGACATCTTTGGTGAACCCGACGTGAAAGGCGGCAAGGGAGGATGGAGTCGGAAGACGACGACCTCGCGGTGATGGTGGCCGAAGTGGTGTTGGAGTCGGCACGAGTGGTAATGAGGCGAGAAGCAGCGCAACAAGCGGTTGAGCGAGTGGTCGAAAGAGTCGACCGTTTCAATGGGGACAAAGTCCCATCTTACTTGGGAGCCTACAACGCGGATATGGAGGAGCGTGGCATAGACGAGGCGTTGAGGTTGGAGTTCTTCTGTCGGGTCGTAGCTGTTCGGATGCGTGCGGAAGTAAAGGAGCTCCATGAGGCTCATAGTTCGTGGGAGGCCTTCGAAGAGGCGCTCCTGAAGGCATACGGAGGAAGGCGGAAGAGCCGGGGACGACACAACTTCGACCAGTGGGTCGCATCGGCAAAGACCCACCGGGGCGCGACGAAGGCGTTTCGAGAGTTGGAGCGACGGCTTGCTCGGCTCCCGGAGCGGGAACAAGGTTTGGTGGGGACGGACAAGGTCCTATTGTTCGTCAGGTCGATCGACCGAGCGGAACGGGGGGCCATCGGGATGGAGCTCGAAGACGATGACGGAGCGAATGGGCTTACGGAGGACTGGTCGAAGGTCGGAAGGGTGTGCCAACGGCTAGACGATGAGCGAACCGAGAAGGCTAAGTGGAAGACGTGCGACGACGTGCCATCACAGCGGTGTCGTGAAGAAAACCGTCCACGAGCGGAATCGGTGCGCCGGAGCATAGGAACCAGCTCTTCATGCGCGTATGCCTTATGGTGTACATAAGAGAGAATTAGGGTCATGCACGATCCTAGGTAGGTAGAGTCGGTAGGTAGGAAGTTAATAGGAAACGGCTCCTTCCTTGCCTATAAAAGGAGGGAGACGAGGAGGGAAAAAGGGATCGCGAAGTAAGAGAGGACGAAGTGCTATCGGATTGTGGGCCGAAGGCTTCTCTCTCTTCCAAACTCCATAGATTCTTTTTGCGCAGGTTTCGGGAGGCTCGCGCTGCTCTGAGGAATGCCCGAGTGCTTCCGGCAGCACCTCCAACCTACTCCTTTCTTTCTGTGCGTTTACGAACAGGCATCGGCATCTGTTCGCCGGCCTGTTCGGTTGTAACCGACTTTGTGTTCTTGTTGTTTGTCTTTGTTAATACATACATACATTCGTGTCTATTTGTGTTGCTGTCCCACTCGCGTCTTTGTGTCGAAGGGCCGTGTCCCTGTGAATCTACGCTCGCACGTAGTGGGTTCCCTTCTCCTTTCTCTCTTGCTCTTCGGTACAAGACCCCCGAGGTCCCGCCTCATTCCACGCATCTGCCAGGAATAACTCGACATCTTGGTGAACCCGACGTGAAGGAGGTGGCAGAAGAGCAGAAGATGAAAGGGTCGGATCTTGCGGAGGCCATGGCTTCGGCCGTGGATCGGATATTGAGCGCACGCGAGGGCTCCGGCGCCCTCGACAGAGCCATGGAGGCGGTCGTCGGTACTATCGGCCGGTTCAGCGAAAAGGATGCCACGAAGTATTTGGCGTCCTACGGGGCAGAAATGCTGATGCGGGACATTACGGAAGAGAGGCGTCTTGCCGGGTTTCCTCGAGTGGCGATGCCGAGCATCCATGCGGAGGTGCTCGAGGTGCGGGCGGAGAGCCGTACCTGGGAGGAGTTCGAAGGCCGACTCCTGGAAAAATACGGGCTGGACGACGCGCTCCGGCTTTCGAAACGAGACTTCATGGAATGGGTGGAGTCCCCCGGCAAGGGAAGAAACGCGTCGGCACTCCTCCGGGAATTCGAAGAACGCTTTGCGCGCCATTCAGCGCTTGACCGAACCGTTCTGGATACGAGCCGGGTCCTACTATTTGTCAAGTCGGTGGACGAGCGGGACCGGGATTAAGTTGGCGCCTTGCTGGAAACCGAAGACGGGCTGACGACCGACTGGGCTGCGGTTAAGAGAGTCTGTGGCCGTTTCGACAAACGACGAGAATGGGCTGACAACGGGGCGGCTGGTGCGGGCTCTGTCACAGCAAGGAGGCTTGAACCGGCACCACAAGGGCGAAGGGAAGAAACCCGGGAATGGCTCGAAACCGGTCCGGCTTCGACCAGCATGGTCAGTGGCTCGTCCGGAGGAGCAGCGCTGGAGGAGTTGACGCGGGCGATAAAGGATCTCCAGATCGCCCAGACTCGAAGGGAAGGCGGCGAACCGGCTTGTGACCGACGGCCGGTAGCAGGGAACAGGTGCATGTGGTGCGACGAGGTCGGCCACATCCGGAAGGACTGCGGCGATTTCGCAGAAGCGTTGAGGAACCGGGTGGTGTACCTGTGGGAAGGCCGGGTGCACGCCGGCGACACCAGAAGGGCCCTAAACCGAAACGACGGGCGAGGAGGAATGAAGAGACTGATGGAAGAGGCAGCGGCCCGACAAGTGGAGGCCATCCACTACTCGGCGTCGGCCGGCATTCGGGTCGGGGGCAGCGAGGCCCGAAAGGAGGGCAAAGACGGATTCTGGTCGGCAATGCTGGAAGGTCTTGCCGGCGCACGGCTAAGGAAAGATGAAACGGACCGCGTTGAGAGACGGGTCCGGGAAATAACCGGGTGGAGCGATCCGGTCGAGGAGAAGACAGGCTTCGTAGAAGCCGCCTGCCGGAACTACGAGGCTCTGGTAGAGGACAAACAAGTGGGGAAAGCCGGAGCAGCCGGGCCCTCACAAGGGTACGAGACCCAATTCGGGCAACGACGGAACGATGCCGGTGGGTCCAGCTCGCAAAATAACCCCAGGAAGGGCGGATACCGACTGGGGACGGAAATAGAAAGGACTACGGACCTACGAAAAGTCCTAGAAGAACGGATCCTCGACAGCAAAGTGGAGCTGTCACTACGGGAGGTGCTAGGGATCGCCAAGAAGGAGTTCCACGACTCCATTGTGGACTTGGTGAAACGGAAGAGGCTGTCGACGGAGACAGAACCGGAGAGACCGGTGGAGGTGCGGACGACGCACATCGACGACTCGACGCTGGCAGATGAGTGGGCGGAGAGCCACTATTCGAGGCCACACTGGGCCCGAGCGACCACGGAGACCCCGGTAAAGATCGGAGATGTTCAGGAATTGGTGGTGGCGTTGGTGGACCACAGTTCAGAAATAAACCTAATGTCCATGGACGGGAAAGTGGCTGATCAACACCAGGCACAGGTGGAAGATACGGGCGGCGACGCGCGCCATCGAGGAACTGCACGGGGCCTGCCCATACGTGCGAGTCAAGATCGGCGACGTCGAGATTGACCAGCCCTTCTTCGTATAGGAGACGTCCTCGCACCCGGTCATATTAGGGGAACCATACATCACAGCGGCGCGAATGGAGACCAAGGTGCTGGACAACGGTTCGGCCTACGCGAGGGTCAAAAGCCAGGACGGGCGCCATTCGGTCCAATTTCTGACGGTACGACCGAACCACGAGCAAAACCGCGAATCCCTCGGTGGCGAGAACCGGGAGGATTTTTAGAGAGGGCTGCCGAGGCGTGGGGCCGAGACAGCCCGGACACTCGGGAAAGACCCCACAGCTGTACGATAGAACTGAAACCGAAGGAACCCTGTACGATAGGTAGGAAATTTTGCTTCTCCAACAACGGAGGATGTATGATAGTCGGCATCGTTGGCTGAGAAAAGACAAGGGCGGAAGTACGACTTCGAGCGTGCGGAGTTCTCGGCCCGGACGAGGAAATCAGCGGAGCCGTGGAGGCGGTCTCCTTCGACGACACCTTGGGGATGCTGAGGAAGGTAGCAGGAGAAGACCTTAACGAAGACCGGACGATACCGGTATGTTCCGAAGAGATGTATGAAGTCATCGCGAACTTCAACCAGGGACTCCGGTCGGATCGGACGGCCCGATGTCGAGGTATTCCTCGCGGATGCGTGGAGTGAGGCGGAACCTCGGGGGTCCTGTACCGAAGAGTAAGAGAGAGAGAGAGAGATCCACTACGTGCGAGCGTAGATTCACAGGGACACGGCCCTTCGACGCAAAGACGCGAGTGGGACAGCGACACAGAAAGACACGAAAGTATGTATGTATTGACAAGACAAACAACAAGAACACGAAGACAACAAAACACGAAGTCGGTTACAACCGAACAGGCCGGCGAACAGATGCCGATACCTGCTCGTAAACGCACAGAGGGGGATGAGTAGGTTGGAGGTGGTGCCGGAAGCACTCGGGCATTCCTCAGAGCAGCGCGGGCCTCCCGAAACCTGCACAAAAGGAAGCTATGGTGTTTGCAACCAGAAAGAGAGAGAGAGAGAAGCCTTCGCACGCAAACCGACAACACTTCGTCCTCGACTCTCCGCGATCCCTCTACCCTCCTCGTCTCCCTCCTTTTATAGGCAAGGAAGGAGCCGTTTCCCCTTTACTCCCTACCTACCGAATCAACCTAGGATCTCCTATGTACAACTTAAGGCGCACGTGCATGAAGAGTCAGTTTCTACGCTCCGGTACACCGATTCCGCTTGTGGACGGTTTTCTTCACGACATCCGCCCCCACCTAACCGCGCATCCACCGGCATGTGCCAAATTGTGTTGGGACGGAGAAAACCGGTCCAGCCTTCATTCCCCGCCCGTCGGTTCTTCCTCGGTTTCGGATCGCTCGTCGTCCCGGTCCAGGTTAACCGGATCCGGCTCGTCGTCGTGACGCTTCTTGAACGCTTTGATCCGTTTCCCAGCTACCGGTATCGCCACTGTCGTGCCGTCGAGTTCCGCCAGATGGTACGTCCCGTTGTCGTTGGCGCTTTGTACCACGTAAGGCCCGAACCACCTCCTTGCGAACTTCCGCGTTGCTCGGTGCTGGTTGTCGAGGCTGCTGTCGTAGACTAGCACCCAGTCGCCTTCCTCGATCTTCTTCGGTCAGAGCCGGTGCGTCCGGTCGAACCGGGCTTTGTTCCTCGTCCTGGCCACCCGAAGCTTTTCCGTAGCCTGCTCCATGTCCTCCGGTCTCCGCTCGAGCTGTCGTATGCGCGCCGTCAACAGTTCCTCCCGGCTCATCTCGTCTCTCCAGTCCACGGTTGCCCATGAGGAGACCGTATGTTCGATCGGCATGATCGGCTTCTGCCCAAACATGAGCTCTGCCGGCATGAATCCGGTTACCGAACTGTGCGTAGTCCGGTCAGCCCACAACGCGTAAGGTAGTAGCCGCGGCCAGTTCCCGACTTGACCTCCGCATGCCCGAACTAACGCCTTGACGATCGGTCCGTGTTCGCGCTCCACCTTCCCATTTGCCTCTGGATTGTACGCAGTGGTAAGCGAGAGCTTGACCCCTAACCGGTCGAACAGCTCCTCGGCCTCTTCGGCGTCCAACTCCCCGCGATTAGCCACGATCTTCCCGACGCACCCGTACCGGCATATTACGTCCTCGAGCAGGAACCGACATACGGCCGCAGTCGTTTTGTTCTGAAGGGCCCGGCCTTCCACCTGGTTCGTTAGATCTTCCCGAGCCAGGACCAGATACCGCATCTGTCCTACTCCTATCGGCATCGTTACCAGGTCTACCATCCATTTGAAGTGGATGGTCGGAGGGTACGTAGGGTGAAGTTCGTCCCGGTGTCGGACTATGGAGTGCATCTGACAGCTCTCGCAAGTTGTCACGAATCGATGCACGTCCCGGTACAGTCCCGGCCACCAGTACTTCCCCTTTATCTTCTCGAACGTGGCCCAGGTTCCACGGTGTCCGGCCCAAGGGCTGTCATGGTAGGCCGTCAGCAGCTCCTCCTGTTCATCCTTCATCGCCACCACTCGGAGTGGAGCGCCGTCCCTCTTCTTCGGGTGCTTCCATAAGTATCCGTCCCGGAGAAAGAATCGGTAAGCTTTCTTCTGGATCCAGTTGGCCTCGTCCTTCGTCCATGACGCGTCCGGCGTCATTGTCCTCAAGAATCCACCGATCTGGAGCCACTCGCCGTCGTACTTGCTCTCGTCGAAGTCGTTAAGTGCCGGAGTGCTCGTCCCATCTGTCGTCACGTACGCCGCCTCGAAGAAGTCCACGCCGACTTCTTCGTCCTCCGAAACCATGCCGCCCTCGTCATCAAACCTCGCCCTCGAAAGCATGTCGGCCATGGCGTTGTCCTTTCCGGAAATGTGTCGTATCTCCGGGTCCAGGGACTTGATGTACGCTATCCACCTGAGCATCGCCAGGTCCGGTGTCGCGCATCCGGAAACCATGCCGAGAATCGGCAGGAAATCCGTCTCGATAATCACTTCTGTCCCGATCAGGTAGTCTTTGTCCGCCTTTACCGCCGAAACGATACCCTAGAGTTCGCGTTTAACCTGGGCGTACCCTCGCTGTCGCTCAATGAGGACCTTAGCGCCGAATCGGATCGGGAACCGGGTGCCGTCCTCGTCTTCTTGGTTGACGACCCATCCGATCCCGGTCGGGCTCGTATCCACCGTTATGTATACCGGGGTACCCTTCTCGTAGACAGCCTTCCGGAGCGCCGGTGCTGCCTGTAAGAGCCTCCTTCAGCTTCCGGACCGACCCCGTGTGCTCGTCTCGCCACTCGAATCTTTGCCCCTTCTTCAACAACCCATATAGTGGCTCTGCAACGTGGGCGTAATGCGGGATCCATATGTGGTAGAACGCGCATGCCCCCAGGAACCTCCGAACTTCCGTAACCGAGCTACAGTCGGTCTTCATCGCGGAGATGGCTTCTACCTTTGCCGGAGACGGCTTCCGGCCATATGGTCCACATAGATGCCCGACCACCAGGATTTCTGATTGCCCGAAGGCCGATTTCTCCCCGGAGAAGGTGAGCCTCGCATCCTCTAGCCTTCGTAGCACCTTCTCGCAGTCGTCGCTGTGTGTTGCTATGAATCGCCGGCATCTGTCCGGCCCGAGTGTCTCGTCCTTCTCTTCCACCGGGCACCCCTTTATGGGGATGTCGTCTAGAAACGGTATGGTGATGTCCGGGATGCAATCCCTCAGTACTTTGTTCATTGCATTCACCATGTGGGCCACCGAATTGGTCCCTCCTTGTGGCAGGGTACACATTCGCACTAGGCCGAGGGGAGTTCGCATTGTCGTAATGTCTCTGCTCTCCACGGCTAGCTAGAACTGGTCGTACCCCGAGTACAGATCACCGACCGAGTAAATCGACCTTCCGGCGAAGGCCTCCGCGAACTCGTCTATGGTCGGTCCGATTCCTGCGTTCCGGATGGTCACTCTGTTGACCGGCTGCAGGTCCTAAATGAAGCGCAATGTTCTGTTTTTCTTTGGTACGGTAAACCATTGGTTCGAGTATGGCGCGCTCGACGGTTCGAGAATACCCATATCGACTTTCTGCCTCAATAGCTCCATCAACTTTGGGATGTGAGCTCTCGGTACTGGAATCAGCTTGAGTTTCCACGGTACATGTGGTACCGTGAATATCACCATCGGCTCCACGATCGTCGGGTCTACGCACCCGATTTCTTCTGGCGAGAATGCGAAGGCTTTCCCGTGCCTTCCGAGCATTTTCCGAAACCGGTCTTCCTCCGCAGGCAGTAGGAACCCGCCCCCACCGATCTTGAGCTCCCGGAGCGTCCCGTCGGTGAAGGTGTGTCCTATGCAGGCCGGGTCTCGTAAACTGGGGTCCGACGCCACCCCTCTGATTCGGGACTCGCTGCCCTCCGGCAAGGGTGCCGCGACTGGCCTTACCTTCCGGTCCACAGTCTTGTACTTCGTGCTAACTCGGGCCGTCCGATCCGACCCGAGCCCCTGACTGAAGTTCGCGATGACTTCATACATCTCTTCGGAACATACCGGTATCGTCCGGTCTTCGTTAAGGTCTTCTCCGACTACCTTCCTCAGCATTCCCAAGGTGTCATCGAAGGAGACCGTCTCCACGGCTCCGCTGATTTCCTCGTCCGGGCCGAGAACTCCGCACGCTCGAAGTTGCAATTCCGCCCTTGTCTTTTCTTGGCCGACGATGCCGACTATCATACACCCTCCATTGTTGGAGAAGCAAAATTTTCTACCTATCGTACAGTCGTGGGGTCTTTCCCGAGTGTCCGGACTATCTCGGCCCCACGCCTTGGCAGCCCTCTCTAAAAATCCTCCCGGTACTCGCCACCGAGGGATTCGCGGTTCCTCTCGTGATTCGGTCTCACGGTCAGAAATTGGACCGAATGGCGCCCGTCCTGGCTTTTGACCCTTGCGTAGGCCGAACCGTTGTCTAGCACCTTGGTCTCCATTCGAGCTGCCGTGATGTATGGTTCCCCTAATATGACCGGGTGCGAGGACGTCTCCTGTACGAAGAAGTGCTGGTCAATCTCGACGTCGCCGATCTTGACTCGCACGTTCGGGCAGGCCCCATGCAGTTCCTCGGTGGCGCGCGTCGCCGCCCGTATCTTCCACCCGTGCTTGGTGTTGATCGGCCACTTCCCCTTCTTATAGAAGTCCATGGACATCAGGTTTATTTCCGAACCGTGGTCCACCAGTGCCACCACCGGTTCCTGAACCTCTCCGATCTTTACCGAGGTCTCCGTGGTCGCTCGGGCCCAGTGTGGCCTTGAATAGTGGCTCTCCGCCCACTCATCTGCCAGCGTCGAGTCGTCGATGTGTGTCGTCCGCACCTCTACCGGTCTTTCCGGATCCGTCTCCGTCGACAGCCTCTTCCGTTTCACCAAGTCTATAATGGAGTCGTGGAACTCCTTCTTGGCGATCCCTAACACCTCTCGCAATGTCAACTCCACTTTGCTGTCGAGGATCCGTTCTTCTAGGACCTTTCGTAGGTCCGTAGTCCTTTCTATTTCTGTCCCCAGTCGGTACCTGCCCTTCCTGGGGTTATCTTGCGGGCCGGGCCCACCGGCATCGTTCCGTCGTTGCCCGAATCGGGTCTCCTACCGTTGTGAGGGCCCGGCCGCTCCGGCTTTCCCCACTCGTTTTTCTTCTACCAGAGCCTCGTAGTTCCGGCAAGCGGCTTCTACAAAGCCCGTCTTCTCCTCGACCGGATCGCTCCACCCGGTTATTTCCCGAGCTGTCTCTCAGCGCGGTCCGTTTCATCTTTCCTCAGCCGCGCACCGGCGAGGCCTTCCAGCATTGCCGACCAGAAACCGTCTTTACTCTCCTTTCGGGCCTCGCTGCCCCCGACCTGAATAGTGGATGGCCTCCACGTGTCGGTCCGCTGCCTCTTCCATCAGTCTCTTCATACCTCCTCGCCCATCGTTTCGGCTCAGGGCCCTCCTGGTGTCGCCAGCGTGCACCTGGCCTTCCCACAGGTACACCACCCGGTTTCTCAACGCCTCTGCGAAATCGCCGCAGTCCTTCCGAATGTGGCCGACCTCGTCGCACCACATGCACCTGTTCCCCGCTGCCGGCCGTCGGTCACGAGCCGGTTCGCCGCCTTCCCTTCGAGTCTGGGCGATCTAGAGATCCTTTATCGCCCGCGTCAACTCCTCTAGCGCTGCTCCTCCGGACGAGCCATTGATCATGCTGGCCGAAGGTTTCGAGCCATTCTCGGGTTTCTTCCCTTCGCACTTGTGGTGCCGGTTCAAGCCTCCTTGCTGTAACAGAGCCCACACCGGCCGCCCCATTGTCAGCCCATTCTCGCCGTTTGTCGAAACGGCCACAGACTCTCTTAACCGCAACCCAGTCGGTTGTCAGCCCGTCTTCAGTTTCCAGCAAGGAGCCGACTTGATCCCGGTCCCGCTCGTCCACCGACTTGACGAATAGTAGGACCCGGCTCGTATCCAGAATGGTTCGGTCAAGCGCCGAAAGGCGCGCAAAGCGTTCTTCGAACTCCCGGAGGAGTGCCGACGCGTTTCTTCCTTTGCTGGGGGACTCCACCCATTCCATGAAGTCCAGTTTCGAAAGACGGAGCGCTTCGTCCAGCCCATATTTCTCTAGGAGTCGGCCTTCGAACTCCTCCCAGGTACAGCTCTCCGCCCGTACCTCGAGCACCTCCGCATGGATGCTCGGCATCGCCACTCGAGGGAACCCGGCAAGACGCCTCTCTTGCGGAATGTCCCGCATCAGCATTTCCGCCCCGTAGAACGCCAAATACTTCGTAGCATCCTTTCCGCTGAAACGGCCGATCGTACCGACGACTGCCTCAATGGCTCTGTCGAGGGCACCGGTGCCCTCGCGTGTGCCCAATATCCGATCCACGGCCGAAGCCATGGCCTCTGCAAGATCCGACCCCCTGATCTTCTGCTTGGGTTCACCAAATATGTCGAGGTTCACCAAATATGTCGAGGTATTCCTCGCGGATGCGTGGAGTGAGGCGGGACCTCGGGGGTCCTGTACCGAAGAGTAAGAGAGAGAGAGAGAGACCCACTACGTGCGAGCGTAGATTCACAGGGACACGGCCCTTCGACGCAAAGACGCGAGTGGGACAGCGACACAGAAAGACACGAAAGTATGTATGTATTGACAAGACAAACAACAAGAACACGAAGACAACAAAACACGAAGTCGGTTACAACCGAACAGGCCGGCGAACAGATGCCGATACCTGCTCGTAAACGCACAGAGGGGGATGAGTAGGTTGGAGGTGGTGCCGGAAGCACTCGGGCATTCCTCAGAGCAGCGCGGGCCTCCCGAAACCTGCACAAAAGGAAGCTATGGCGTTTGCAACCAGAAAGAGAGAGAGAGAGAAGCCTTCGCACGCAAACCGACAACACTTCGTCCTCGACTCTCCGCGATCCCTCTACCCTCCTCGTCTCCCTCCTTTTATAGGCAAGGAAGGAGCCATTTCCCCTTTACTCCCTACCTACCGAATCTACCTAGGATCTCCTATGTACAACTTAAGGCGCACGTGCATGAAGAGTCGGTTTCTACGCTCCGATACACCGATTCCGCTTGTGGACGGTTTTCTTCACGACACCGAGTTAGCACGAAGTACAAGACTGTGGACCAGAAGGTAAGGCCAGTCGCGGCACCCTTACCGGAGGGTAGCGAGTCCCGAATCAAAACGGTTGCGTCGGACCCCAGTTTACGAGATCCGGCCTGCATAGGACACACCTTCACCGACGGGACGCTCCGGGAGCTCAAGATCGGTGGGGGCGGGTTCCTACTGCCGGCGGAGGAAGACTGGTTTCGGAGAATGCTCGGAAGGCACGGGAAAGCCTTCGCATTTTTGCCGGAAGAGATCGGGTGCGTAGACCCGACAATCGTGGAGCCGATGGTGATATTCACGGTGCCGCATGTGCCGTGGAATCTCAAACCGATTCCGGTACCAAGAGCTCACATCCCGGAGTTGATGGAGCTACTGAGGCAGAAAGTCGATATGGGTATTCTCGAACCGTCGAGCGCGCCATACTCGAACCGATGGTTTCCCGTACCAAAGAAAAACGGAACATTGCGCTTCATTCAAGATCTGCAGCCGGTCAACAGAGTGACCATTCGGAACGCAGGGATCGGACCGACCATAGACGAGTTCGCGGAGGCCTTCGCCGGAAGGTCGATTTATTCGGTCGGTGATCTGTACTCGGGGTACGACCAATTCCAGCTAGCCGTGGAGAGCAGAGACATTACGACGATGCGAACTCCCCTCGGCCTAGTGCGAATGTGTACCTTGCCACAAGGAGGGACCAACTCGGTGGCCCACATGGTGAATGCAATGAACAAGGTACTGAGGGATTGCATCCCGAACATCACCATGCCATTTCTAGACGACATCCCGATCAAGGGGTGCCCGGTGGAAGAGAAGGATGGGACAGTCGGGCCGGACGGATGACGGCGATTCGTGGCAACACACATCGACGATTGCGAGAAGGTGCTACAAAGGCTAGAGGATGCGAGGCTCACCTTCTCCGGGGAGAAATCGGCCTTTGGGCAATCAGAAATCCTGGTGGTCGGACACCTGTGTGGACCGTATGGCCGGAAGCCGTCTCCGGCAAAGGTAGAAGCCATCTCCGCGATGAAGGCCGACTGTAGCTCGGTTACGGAAGTTCGAAGGTTCCTGGGGGCATGCGCGTTCTACCACATATGGATCCCGCATTACGCCCACGTTGCGGAGCCGCTATACGGGTTGCTGAAGAAAGGGCGAAAATTCAAGTGGCGAGACGAGCACACGGAGTCGGTCCGGAAGCTGAAGGAAGCTCTTGCGGCAGAACTGGCGCTCTGGAAGGCTGTCTACGAGAAGGGTACCCCGGTATACATAACGGTGGATACGAGCCCGACCGGGATCGGATGGGTCGTCCACCAAGAAGACGTGGACGACACCCGGTTCCCGATCCAATTCGGCGCTAAGGTCCTCAGTGAGCGACAGCGAGGGTACGCCCAGGTCAAACGCGAACTCTGGGGTATCGTTTCGGCAGTAAAGGCCGACAAAGACTACCTGATCGGGACGGAAGTGATTATCGAGACGGATTGCCTGCCAATTCTCGGCATGGTTTCCGGATGCGCGACACCGGACCTAGCGATGCTCAGGTGGATAGCGTACATCAAGTCCCTGGATCCGGAAATACGGCACATTTCCGGAAAGGACAACGCCATGGCCGACATGCTTTCGAGGGCGAGGTTTGATGACGAGGGCGGCATGGTTTCGGAGGACGAAGAAGTCGGCGTGGACTTCTTCTAGGCAGCGTACGTGACGACCGATGGGACGAGCACTCCGGCACTTAACGACTTCGACGAGAGCAAGTACGACGGCGAGTGGCTCCAGATCGGTGGATTTTTGAGGACAATGACGCCGGATGCGTCATGGACGAAGGACGAGGCGAACCAGATCCGGAAGAAAGCTTACCGATTCTTTCTCTAGGATGGATACTTATGGAAGCACCCGAAGAAGAGGAACGGCGTCCCGCTCCGGGTGGTGGCGATGAAGGAAGAACAAGAGGAGTTGCTGACGGCTTACCATGACAACCCTTGGGCTGGTCACCGTGGAACGTGGGCCACGTTCGAGAAGATAAAGGGGAAGTACTGGTGGCTGGGACTGTACCGGGACGTGCATCAGTTCGTGACAACTTGCGAGAGCTGCCAGATGCACTCCATAGTTCGGCATCGGGATGAGCTTCACCCTACGTACCCTTCGACCATCCACTTCAAATGGATTGTAGATCTGGTGACGATGCCGATGGGCGTAGGACAGATGCGGTATCTGGTCCTGGCTCGGGAAGATCTAACGAACCAGGTGGAAGGCCGGGCCCTTCAGAACAAAACGACCGTGGCCGTATGTCGGTTCCTGATCGAGGACGTGATATGCCGGTACGGGTGTGTCGGGAAGATCGTGGCTGATCGCGGGGAGTTGGACGCCGAAGAAGCCGAGGAGCTGTTCGACTGGCTAGAAGTCAAGCTCTCGCTTACCACTGCGTACAATCCGGAGGCGAATGGGAAGGTGGAGCGCGGACACGGACCGATCGTCAAGGCGTTAGTTCGGGCATGCGGGGGGCAAGTCGGGAACTGGCCGCGACTGCTGCCTTACGCGTTGTGGGCTGACCGATCTACGCATAGTTCGGTAACCGGATTCATGCCGGCAGAGCTCATGTTTGGGCAGAAGCCGGTCATGCCGATGGAACGTACGATCTCCTCGTGGGCAACCGTGGATTGGAGAGACGAGATGAGCCGGGAGGAACTGCTGGCGGCGCGTATACGACAGCTCGAGCGAAGACCGGAGGACGTGGAGCAGGCTGCGGAAAAGCTTCGGGAAGCAAGGATGAGGAACAAAGCCCGGTTCGACCGAACGCACCGGCTCCGACCGAAGAAGATCGAGGAAGGCGACTGGGTGCTAGTCTACGACAGCAGCCTCGACAACCAGCACCGAGCGACATGGAAGTTCGCAAGAAGGTGGTTCGGGCCTTACGTGGTACAAAGCGCCAACGACAACGGGACGTACCATCTGGCGGAACTCGACGGCACGAGAATGGCGATACCAGTAGCTGGGAAGCGGATCAAAGCGTTCAAGAAGCTTCACGACGACGAGCCGGATCCGGTTAACCTGGACCGGGACGACGAACGATCCGAAACCGAAGAAGAGCCGACGGGCGGGGAATGAAGGCTGGACCGGTTTTCTCCGTCCCAACTCGATTTGGTGCATGCCGGTGGATGCGCGGTTAGGTGGGGGCGGATGTCGTGAAGAAAACCATCCACGAGCGGAATCGGTGTGCCGGAGCATAGGAACCGGCTCTTCATGCGTGTACGCCTTATGGTGTACATAAGAGAGAATTAGGGTCATGCACGATCCTAGGTAGGTAGAGTCGGTAGGTAGGAAGTTAATAGGAAACGGCTCCTTCCTTGCCTATAAATGGAGGGAGACGAGGAGGGAAAAAGGGATCGCGAAGTAAGAGAGGACGAAGTGTTGTCGGATTGTGGGCCGAAGGCTTCTCTCTCTTCCAAACTCCATAGCTTCTTTTTGCGCAGGTTTCGGGACGCTCGCGCTACTCTGAGGAATGCCTGAGTGCTTCCGGCAACACCTCCAACCTACTCCTTTCTTTCTGTGCGTTTACAAACAGGCATCGGCATCTGTTCGCCGGCCTGTTCGGTTGTAACCGACTTCGTGTTCTTGTTGTTTGTCTTTGTTAATACATACATACATTCGTGTCTATCTGTGTCACTGTCCCACTCGCGTCTTTGTGTCGAAGGGCCGTGTCCCTGCGAATCTACGCTCGCACGTAGTGGGTTCCCTTCTCCTTTCTCTCTTGCTCTTCGGTACAAGGCCCCCGAGGTCCCGCCTCATTCCACGCATCCGCGAGGAATACCTCGACAGCGGGAAGAGGCTGAACGGCAAAGGGAGCTGGCAAGGGTCGGCGTTGGGGCTAGGATTGCGGAGGCATATGTAGCTCTCGAGGCGATGCTCGAGGAAGAGGAAAGATCGAGGCCCCAAGCTGAGACCGAGGAGACAGTCTTGCCCCACGAGATGGCGGAAGATCGGCACGACGGTACCACGAGAGAGGGTGTGGAACAAAACGCCCTCTCGACTTGCGGAGAATTGCCGACTGAGGACAAGGTCGGGAGCGGAGAAGAGCCCTCCACGTGGATTCCGGAGACTCCGGCAGTCATGCCCGTGTGCCGACATGAGACCGGAGAGAAGGAAGGCGCCGACGAGGAGTCCTGGCATGATGCCAGCGAAGATGGATGGGAAACGGCTTGCGAGGAGGCCGAGGACGGAGGCGACACGAGAAGATCGGCATTCCGATTTGGATGGAGCGTAATCCGGTCATGGATCGTTCGATCGGGGCCGGATTCGGCATGAAAGTGCCGATACGGAAGAGGGTGCGGGACGAGCCGCCCTCTTTTACATGGGGAGAAAGACCGACCGGGCGAAGGTCGGGAATTGGAAGGGAAGTGGTCAAGGGTTCAGAATGAGTTCGGAGAGGTCGGCATCAGAACCGAAACTACGGATATTGGAGAACCAAGCCCAGGCGGGGCTTGGTTGATCATAGACCAAATGCTTCTCACCGAACGTACTTGGGAGCAGTACCCCGAACGAGCGTCCGCAAATCGTTATGGGACGGAAGCACCACGTCTTATCCGGAGCCTCAGGTAGCCGGTAACGAGCGCCAACGTGAGACCTAGGGAGATGGGAGATGGAGGCGAGAACACGAAGAGGAGAGAAACGACGAGTTCGAGAGAAGTACAAGGGATGAAGAGGAGAACGATGACCGGTCCTACAGGATCCCCACACCAGTCCAGAGGCCCCGGAAGTTCGGCCAACGTGGCAACGTGAGACCTAGGAAGAAGGCTGGTGGCGACTGGAGAATGGGACCCGACAATCCAGAGAATGACGGATGGACCCGGATGAGAACCGGGCGGAACGGACTTCCGGAAACCCATTCTGGGAGGGAGGGAGAGAGCAGGCCTACGAAGAGGCCGGGAACACGGTACGTTGGTACCATAGGAGAGGGTGTGGAGCGAGCCACCCTCTCGACATACGAAAGAAGGAAGACCCGGGATAAGGGTCAGAGATATGGCAAGCCCGAGGAGGATCCTTCACACCGGCTCTACAGAAACCGGCGGTCGGCCCGAGAGCCGGCGCGAGGCCTAAAGTGACGAACGGTGGCGACGAAGGGATGAAGGCAAAGGGCTACGGATGGGCGGTCTATGGATATCCTCACACCGATCCGGCGGTCGGCCCGAGAGCCTGCGTGAGTCTTATAGGAAAGGACGATGGTGGTAGGTGAATGAGACCAACAGAAGAGAATGGCGAAGGCAGAGCGGAGCAGCTGTGACCTTACACACACCGATTCTAGAGACTCCGGCAGCCAACGACAAGAGGAGGCGTGAGACCTAGAGTAAGGGACAGTGGCGGCGGCAAGGCGGGCAACCGAAGCCAGAAGGGGAGGTCCCACGAAGACACTCACACCGATCCGGCAGACGGCCCGAGTGCCGACGTGAGTCCTATAGGGGAGATCGGTGGCGGTAGGAGAAAGTGATCGGACGATAGGAGGCAACAAACGGCAAGGAGGTATGAGGCCGGCAAGGTGGTTACGGACCATCTCAAACCTTCCGACGAGGTGAATGGGCGTAAGGAAGTCTGGTCCTACGGGATCCCCACACTTAACTAGAGACTCCGGCAGTTCGGCCAACATGGCAAAATGAGACCGAGAGAGAAGGTTGGTGGCGGCGGGAAACGGGACCCGACTACGCGGAAGACACGAGGAAGTAGCCGGTAGGGCGAACACGGGGAGGTGTGTCAGGCCAGAAAGGCACACCTAGGACGGAACAAGAGTCTCGCAAGTGGCCATCGTGGGCCGGATCGAAGCATGACTACGGGACATTGTTCGGCACGGGCGGAGCCGAACAAAGGAAGCGGAAGACGACACAAGGGAGGTGCCGGGAACGAGGTGACGAGTGCATAGTGGACTGCATAGGGTCGGAGTCAGGGGATGACAAGGGAGTCCGGAGGAGGATCCTCCACACTCACTTCGTAGATCTCTGCAGCTTAGTCAGAGTAGCGAAGATTGACACGGCAAGCTGGTGGGGGCGAGGGGATGACGGCAAGCGGAAGACTGAGGACCTGTTATAGCTGCACGAAGACGGGAAGGGCCAAGCGGGTTACTACGGGGTGTTCCTCGGATGTGGAGGACACCAGTATGCGGGTGAGCGACGATGCACGATCTGGCCGGGAAAGGGGCCGACAAGGCGTGCAATGAACCGAAGTACGGCACAGGTAGTGCCAAACAACGGACGAGGTTATGTGGCACCCGGAGGTGCCGGAGCGGAAAGGCGAGCACGGAGATAGGTTGCGCGGTTCGGATGTAGCGCGTAGAAGGCCAGAAAAGGATCCTCCACACCGTTCCGGAAACCATGGCGGTTCAAGTGGACGCGGCGATGTAAGACCATGGAGAAGGAAGGTGGCGACGAGAGGACGAAGGCAACGCGAAACAACATGGGACGGCAATCAGGACAACACGAATGGTCAACGGAGGCCAAGCGGGCCACTATGGGCGTTCCTCAAGCGGAGGACATCGGGCATACGACGGAGAGTGGGGCATTCATACGGCCGAACAAGGGCCAACGGAAGTACGCTATCGAGATATTACGCAAGTGCGTGTGTAATCGAGGCGGGACCGCGGGGGTCTCGAACCAAAGAGCAAGCGAGGGAGGAGAAAGAGAGAGGACCGGCTACGCAGGACTGGGGATACACAGGGACACGGCCCTTCAGCACGGAGAACGCGAACAGACACCGACACAGACAGATGCGAATGACTTAATATGTATATTAAGAAAATGGCTAACACTACTACAACCCTCGATGGGGCACAGGTTGGTTACAACCGAACAGGCCGGCGAACAGATGCCGATGCCTGCTCGCTTCGACGCACAAAACAGGGCAAGGGGGTTAGCAGGTTGGAGGTGCTGCCGGAAGCACTCGGGCGTTCCTCGAAGCAGCGCGAGCCTCCTCGGAACCCTGCACAGAAAGCTATGGAGCTCAAGAAGGAAGGAAACAGGGAGAGAGAAGCGTCCAGAAACGGTCCGACAGCACTTCGTCCTCTCCGCGCGATATATCTCCGCAACAGCTCTTTCCTGCTCTTATATAGCCCGACGAGCAGGCCGTCCTTTAGCTCGCGCGCGCGACCGAAAAGACTGTTCGCGCGGTCTTTGTCTCCACCTATGTTAGGGCCCGTTCCTGCCGATTATCCTCCTAACTCGCTTCTTCGTACAACTTGGAGCTTGTGCGCGTGAAGAACCGGTTCCCACGCCTAGGTGCGCCAATTCCGCCTATGGACGGTTTTCTTCACGACAACGCGTACAACGGAGATCACGGCAGAGGACCCATCGATGGGTCGAATGAGCCTACGGGGAGGTAAGTGCGAATGAAGAACTGAAGCCGACGGATCAAACCGGTAGCGAGCCGGGATGCGGATTACGGAAGACCGGTTTCTCACCGGCCGAAATCTCTCACCCTTCACCGGATTTGGCACGTATTGGTGGACATGCAGTTTGGTGGGGGCGGATGTCGTGAAGAATTTCGGCCAAAGGCGGAAACCGGGAAACATTGGCTACATCGGCGGGGTGCAACATGTGTGCTCACCCTTGTACATTTAGTGTGAATAACGAGGGCGCCTTTATGGCGCCGAAGAGTAGTCCAGTCGGGACAGACGATCCCATGTAAGTCGGGATTTATCCCACATTGTAACGCATCCCTCTCCTTGTTCTATAAAAGGAAGGGAACGCCCTTTGTGAAAGGGGTTGCCCATTTTTGTGTTAGAGGGTATACCGTAAGGTTTATAGTTAGGTTTCTTCTACTTCTTCTTCCTCTTCTTCGCGGTGTGGGTGGACTGTTGAGGGTTGTTGTTGCTCGGTCTCCTGTGCAAGACCCCGCTCCGCGTGACGAGCCCGAGAGCTCCCCGAACGGCGGCTTGGTTGTAGACTGCTGTTGTAACCTACCCTAGCTTGGTCCGGCTCGAAGCCGGGGTTGTATTCTTTCCCTTGTAGTACTTACATTTGCATCTGTCTGTGCATATTCATGTCTCTGTTGGTGTCGGGTGCTCCCCCTTTCCTGCGTTTCCTGTACATAAGGGCGTGAGTCGGGTCGGCCTGTGTGTGTGTGTGTGTGTGTGTGCGAGTCGGTGTCAAGCGTGCGCTCCCTCTCTTTCTCTCTCTCCTTTCGGTTGCTTCCGGTGTGCTTCTGGGATGCCCGGAAACGGTGAAGTACGACTTCCTACGCTCCGTCACTCCCTAGTCCAAGACCCCCGTGGTCTTGCCTTTCTCCACGCACGCGCGTAACAACGCGACATCTTTGGTGAACCCGACGTGAAGGGCGGCAAGGGAGCATGGAGATGGAAGAAGACTTCGACTTTGAGGAGATGATGGCAAAGATCGTGATGGAAGCCCGAGAGCCGGTGTGAGACCTAGAGTGATGAACGGTGGCGGCGGCAAGGCGGGCAACCAAGACAACGACAAGGAGAACGAGGAAGATATAGCCACGGACCACGGCGTCCGAACGAAGGTGGCTACGAACATGATATCGGCGAGTAACGGTACCGGGACTTTTCCCACACCTATTCTAGAGACTTCGGCGGCCGGCCCTGAGAGCCCACGTGAGACCGGAGAGACGGAAGATGGTGGCGGCAAAGCGGGTGACTGAAACGACGACGAGGAAGGTCGTAGCGGACGGAGGAGAGACCCCTCGACATCGGGGCCGGAGACTTCGGTGGTTGCGCTCGAATGCCAACATAAGACCGGAGAGAAGGGCGGTGGCCGTGAGGAGGCGTTCCCCGGAGCGAACAAGTACGAAGATGAGGATGCAAGGCCCGGAATGGGCTTATATAAGAGGACCGACGGAGAGGTCGGGAGCGGCAAAGAGGAGAGAATTGGGAAGATGAACTAGAAGATGAACGGGTCAATAATCCGACACGACCGGAAGACGACGCGGAAGAAGATTGGAGCGGGGTCCAGTCAATCGAGCCGGAACCGAAGAAGAGCTGGCAAGGCCGGATTTGTTCTGACAAATATGTACCGGCCGGTTACGATTACGGAAGGGAGCCGACCGAACCAGAACATGATCAATCAGGATCAAACCGAGCAAGGACCAAACCGGCATGATTGGAGATTGGGGAAGACGAGTCGCAACACACGGTGGGAGCCGGTGAGCACGAGAAGGAGGCCAAGCGGGCATGATGACTACGGTTCTGTGGAAGACCGGAAACGAGTGGGACCCTCCCCACCTATTCTAGAGACTTTGGCGGTTGTGGATCGACGTAAGACCAAAGAGGAGGATATCGGAACGGGTATCCAATACGGAATGACGGACGAGGGGGCCCAAGACGATAAGCCGGGGTGGGAAGGGGCTACGGCAACTAAGGGAGAAGAGGCCGACGCGGAGGTCGGGACTACGGCGGGAGAAGCGTGTAACATGAAGCATGCATTACGGCGTAAAACGGATCATGCACTACGGCCGGCAAAGGGCCAAGAAGCAAGCATGCACCCGGAAGAGCGGCAACGAGTGACCGGCAACGACGGACCACTTGAGCCTTTGAGAGGCAAGCACGCGGTAGGAGACGAAGCAGTGAGTTGCCGGGATCGGCGGATGGGAGGCGAGAGCAAAGGATGGTACGCGGAGAACAACGGGGTACACACCGGGAAGAGAAAACGCAGCGGCTTCCCGGAGGGCATGCAAGGCCAAGCGGGCCAAGAGGGCGCAAGTCAAGGCGAGGCGGTAACGGGAGCCTCGAGGGACACCGACACGAAGGTCGGGATGACGGTACACTCTACGACGAGAGAGCACGACGGGCAAAGGAGAAGCAAGGAACGCGGAATGGGGTCGCCTAAGGGCCAAAGAATGAGCGTATATTAGGGGGACAACATCGGCGCACGGGAAGAGCCTACGGAAGGCAAGCGCGGAGCGGGAAGAGTCGACACACCGAGGTGTTCGGCATGCGGGGACGATAAACCCAAAGGAGCAACAAGCAAAGGGCAGAAACCGGAGTGCGATCGGAGAGATCCGGATCGCATTCAGAGGACATACGAGATGGACCAAGAGGGTGTACCTCGGGGAGAAGCGGCAACATCGGAGGTTGCGGAGGACACCGAAGACGAGAGCACCGACACGGATGTTGGGGAAGCAACGTACCTTTTCGAAATGGTACGCAAAGCGGAGCGAACTGCGAGACGTGCGATGTGGCCGCGTAAGGGCCGAGCAACGAGCATGAGGATGAGCGACGACGAAGTTCGGCGCGCGACAGTGCCGAGTCGAGGAAGCGGCCGAGGCAAGACATGCGTGGACGAAGAGAACACGGTGCGATATTCGGCAAACAGTCGGGAAGAACGAGGATTTGGTCCAAGGTCGCGCACGGAAAACTGAGGAAGGCAAAGAGAGGTTTGCGAAGACCGGGTCTGGCGGACCGAGCGGAGACAGTGGTTCGGCGAACTCCGTCGAGTATGGTGGATCGGATGGAGCCGACGGTTCGAGAGCAAACGACGGATATGGCGGGCCA
Organism: Azolla caroliniana; assembly: GCF_043228905.1. NCBI lineage: Eukaryota > Viridiplantae > Streptophyta > Polypodiopsida > Salviniales > Salviniaceae > Azolla > Azolla caroliniana. Next base: position 17,959 of record NW_028230551.1, on the reverse strand, counting down.
GGAGGCTACGGTGGTCCATGTGGGACGGATGGGCTTGCTCGAAGTGGAAGACGAAGTCAGGCAAAGCTGACAAAGACGCTAAGGACTCGGTTGACCGCCATGGCCAAAAATCTCACCTCTTTCCCCTTCTTGGCACATACCGGTGGATGTGTGGTTTGGTGGGGGCGGATGTCGTGAAGATTTTCGTCCATAGGCGGAAACCGGGGTGGAAAGGGCAAGTCGGTGGTGTGCAACATGTGCACATGTATACTAGGATATGGTGTATAGAAAGAGAGGGGAAAATTTTATCCCACATTGTAAGGTCCCTCCCTCCTTGGGCTATAAAAGGAAGGGAGGGGTCACTTATGAAGGGGTTGCCTATTTTGCGTATGAGAGGTATACCACTTAGTCTAGAGTTCTTACCGTTTTAGGGTTAGGGTTTTGTTTAGGGTTTTCCTTATTCATCTTCGGTTAGGGTTTTCTCATAGTCGTTTGGTGCGGCCCAGGTAGCCACCATTGTTGTAATCATTCGTTTGTTTTATACATCTTGTTGAGTATCTTACATCCGCCGATCTCTCCTCCTATGTCATGATCTTATTCTTTCTTCTTCTCCTCTTGAGCTAAGCTTCCAAACATATCTTATTCTTTCTCCTCTATTCCCTAGTCCGAGACCCCCGTGGTCCCGCCCCTTCTACACGCACGCGTGTAACAACGCGACAACGGTGTACTTCAATGCTCACTTGAGCGTCTGACACTAACTACAAGAGTAATAACTCCCTAGTAGTCTAGCTGCTTCCGGTTACTGATGGATCCGACTAACCGGCTCCCCAGCTCACCAGGTGCTCATCGGCTCACCGGCTCAGGCTTATTTAGCCGATCCGGCTCCAATTGAGCTTGCCGCTCAACACTCCCCCTCAAGCTCAACTTGAGATTCGATCATAGTGTCAACGTCTGTGGCAACTGTTCCTTCTGCCCGGCTCCTTCTGGTGTCACTCCGCCTTGCTCGCGCTCCTCATCCGGTCCGGTTCTGTTTGCCACGACCCCTCTTGTTCTGCGCACCTCAACCTCCTCGGTCGGCTTGTCTGTTCAACAGGCCTAATTCCGCTCCCTCGCTGTTGTGACTTCGGCGTGTGCCGGTTCGCCGATTCCTTCGTGTTGGCGTCGACTTTCGCTGCCTTGTCGTCCTCTTGGCCTTGAATTGACCCGGTTCTTCCGAATTTGTCTGTTGAACCGAATTGACTCTCTCCGATTCGTTCCAGCTTTTGTCTGAATCGGTTGCTCCCGATTCTTCTTCTGGTTCTAGGCCCTTCACCACATCGAACCATGTCTGGGTCTTGGCCTTCTTCTTCCGGTCGGCTCTGTCCTTCTTGACTCTGCCGCCGCTACCGCTTGTTCCGACTTGTTCGGATGTGTCGACTTCCTTTGTCGATTCGGCTCCTTTCTTCTTCTTGACTCTCCCTTTATCGGTTCTTCCCTCACCGGCGCATGCGACAGTCTCTTTGCCTTTGCCCGTTCCAGTGTTTTTGCCCGTTCTCCCCCTCAAGTGTGGCACGTCAAGATGCTGAACACCAAGCATTTCGGTGAAGTGCTGCAACTTTTCTGATCCGAGTGGTTTGGTTAAGATGTCGGCAACTTGCCGATCCGTGTGAACATACCGAAGTTCGACCTCACCGCTCAGGACACGCTCATGCACGAAGTGATAATGCACTTCTATGTGCTTTGTGCGAGCATGGAATACAGGGTTCTTGGCGAGCTGCATGCTGTTTATGTTGTCGCAGTAGATTAGAATCGGGGTCGGTACCTCGATCTATAGGTCTTGTAGCAGTCGCCGAAGCCAAATGGCTTCACAGGTGGCAATGGTAGCACCCCGATACTCAGCCTCAGTGCTCGACAGAGCAACTGTTGGCTGCTTTTTGCTTCTCCACGCAACAACCGCACTACCTAGGGAAAACATATAACTGGAGGTTGATCGGCGATTTGATGCATCGCCGCCCTAGTCGGCATCTGTGTAACTGACCAGCTCTTCGGTTATACCTCGACGGTATAACAGTCCCCGGTCCTTCGTGCCGCTCACATACTGTAGTATTTGGTGTGCGCACTGAAGATGCTCTACGGTTGGCTTCTGCATGAATTGGCTAATCACACCGACCGGATAGCTGATGTCAGGTCGGGTGATGGTCAAATATATAAGGCTTCTAACAATTTGTCGGAACCGTTTCTCATCGCAGGCCGGTCCGGAGTCGGGACGGAGCTTCTGGTTCCGGTCCAGGGGAGTAGAGATAGGTCGGCATTCCGTCATGCCAAACTTGTACAACATTTTCAACACATAGTGCCTTTGTGAGAGCAATATGCCGTCGGGGGTTCGGATCACCTCGATCCTAAGAAAATAATGAAGGTCCCTCAGGTCCTTCATCTCAAACGCATCTGATAACTGAGACTTGACTCGGCTGATTTCATCGAGTCCGGGTTCGGTGATGACCAGATCATCAACATACAACAAGATGCAAACCGGACCATCCGGACCTTGCCGGATGAACAACGAAGAGTCGGACTTGGAGGCCGCAAACCCCATCTTACGCAACTTGTGCGTGATCTTCGCATTCCAAGCTCGGGGGGCTTGCTTCAAGCCATAAAGTGACTTCTTCAGCTGGCATACCGCCGACTTGTTCATCTCCATCTGGAAACCGGGGGGTTGTATCATAAAGACCTCTTCTTCAAGATCTCCTTGAAGAAATGCATTCTTCACATCCATCGGGTGAAGATGCCAACCCCTTGCCGCAACAACTGCCAGCACCACACAAACCGTCGTCATCTTCGCTACTGGAGCGAAGGTCTCATCATAGTCGATTCCGTGGGTCTGTGCGTATCCCTTTGCCACTAACCGGGCCTTGTACCGGTTAACTGAACCGTCGGCGTTGTATTTTACCTTGTACACCCACTTGCATCCGATCAGTTTACTATGACGGGGAAGGTCAACCAGGTATCGTTGGCATCAAGTGCCCGCATCTCTTCTTCCATAGCGGCACGCCAATGTGCGTCCTTTGCCACTTCTGCGTAGCTCTCCAGCGCACGCACTTCCGCCACCTTGGTCATGTACGCATAGTGATGCGTCATGTACTCATTGTACCCGTACCGCTTAACAGGTTCCTTCTGGTGGGTTGACCGGCGTAACCCAATGTTACTCGGTTCGGTCTTCGGTGCCGAAGAACCGTCATGTTCCTTTCCGGAGTCGGATCCGCTCCGATCCAACTCATCATTACCAGTTTCATAATCTTGCATCTTCTTCTTCCCCTTCTCTTTGCGTGTGAACCATCTCCTCGGTTCCTTGCGCGGGGAGAGCACGGTAGAGTCTTCACTACTCGCTGGTTCCTCATTCGACTGGTCAGATTGACCCACTCTCTCGTTCGGCCCACTCAACCGAAACGATTCCAGACTCTCTTCTTGAGTCCCGGATTCATCATCTTCTAACTGGGCCGGTTCAGGCTCACTAGCCTCATCCTCCGCATACCACGATGCCGTCTCATCAAACTCAACATCGCGGCTAACTCGGACCTGCTTCATCCAGGGGTTATAACACTTATACCCCTTTTGCTCATGTGAGTAGCCGACGAGGATGCACTTCTCCAATTTTGCATCCAGCTTCCTCTGCTTCTCATGCGGCACGTACACATATGCTATACTGCCGAAAATCCGAAGGTGTCTCAAATTTGGCTTGCGTCCGAAATACAGCTCATGCGCAAACACCTTGTCACCGATCTGGTTTTGGATGTAGACGGTCGTCCGGACCACCTCCGCCCAGTAGAAATGGGGCATGCTCTTCTCTTCCAGCATTGCCCTTGCCGTGTTGACAAGCGACCGGTTCTTCCTTTCGGCCACACCGTTTTGCTCCGATGTGTATCTGCAGTTGAACTCTCTCCGAATTCCTGTTTGCTGCAGATAATTGTTGAATTGGCCGGAAAAGTATTCTTTTCTGCCATCTGACCGCAGGCACTTGATCTTCCTCTCTGATTCCGGTTCCACCATGCTCTGGAGGTTCCGGAAACAGTCAAAGACTTCGCTCTTCCGCTCAATGAGATAGATCCATGTGTGTCGACTATAGTCATCGATGAAGGAGACGAAGTATCGACTCCCGCCAAGACTCACGTTCTGTGCCGGGCTCCATACATCCGAATGAATAAGATCGAGTTTGTTAGGGCTAGGGTTTTGTTCGGTGGGGAATGGAAGCCGGTGTTGCTTCCCGAGTTGGCAACCTTCACATACTTGGGCCTTCTGGCCACTAAACTTCGGCAAACCGAAAACAACTTGTTTCGTTTGCAAGTATTGAAGCCGCTGGTAATTGATGTGGCCAATCCGGTTGTGCCACAGGTTGATGTCCGATTCGACCTTCTGTCCTTTGGCGAACAAAGCAGTGCCGACGTCATTGGTGTCGAGGATGAACATCCTCCCATCTCTGCACCCTTGCGCGATAATCTAGCCCTCCTCCTCAATGAAGCACCCGAGGTGCGAACCGCACCTGCATTCCCTGGTTGACGATCTATCCGACCGACACCAGGTTCTTCGTGATAGTCGGAACGTGTAATACGTTCATCAGCTTCCCCGCTGTCCAACGTGGCTCAGGGGAAGTTATCCGACATGCACGATTCTGTGAGGAGTGTCGTCTCCGGTTTCGACAACTCCCGGTTGTTCCGATTTCTCCAAGCAGGAGAACCACTCTTTGTGGTTCGTCATGTGACTTGATGCACCGGAATCAACGTACCACACTTCCTCCGATTTGGAAGTGGTCTTCTTCATCGAGTTAGCCTCGTGTTTCATCACCAAGGCTGGCCCCTTACCGGTCTTCCCGGTTCCGGAACCTTTCGATCCTTGCGCGTAGTGCGAGCTTTACCGGTTCTCCCGACCGGTTTTGCCGGATCCAGATCTGTCCGAATCGGCGCGCTTCTTCCAACACTCGCTTTCTCTGTGGCCCTTTTTGCCACAGTACCAGCATTCCGTGGCGGATTTGTCTTGCCAGCCTCCAGCTCCACCTCGACTCCGCCTGCTTGTGGAAGTCCTGGAACTGCTGTCGGCACGGTCTCTGTGTCGTCGGTCTTGCCCTTGCCGGCCGCCTCCATTGTGTGCCGACCCGCCTTGTCCACCACGCCCACGGGGCCGATCCGCCTCCGTGTACAACATCCGGCTGTCGGTGGGTGCACTTGTTGACGCACCGGCGTGGTTCTCCTCTACAAGGAGCATCGACTGTAAGTCGAAAAATGATGGCGTATTCTCCCTCGTACATACTGCTATTCGGAAAGCTCGAAACTTAGACGCCAGGCCCCCAAGACAAACCTGTACCATCTCATCTTCCTCTACCGTGACGTTGATAGAGGCAAGCGAGTCATAGATCTCTTTGATTCGGGCCGTGTAATCAACCACCGACATGTCCTTCTGTCGGACATTGCTCAACTCCTGTCAGAGTTGCAGCTTCCGGACTGTAGTGCTTGCGGCGAACACCTTCTTCAGGTTTCCCCAAGCCTCTTTTGGCATCTTGGCATCTCAGACGTGGCTCAGCAGCTGGTCTCCGACATTGGACGCAAAGCAGTACATCACTCTGCTTGCTAATTGTTCCCACACCGGGAAGTCCTTGTGTGCCGCATCAAGTGCTGTGTCGTTAGCTCCGTCAACATAGCTCTAGTAGCCATGCCCAAGCAAGTACTGGTGCACCTTGTATGACCAAGATGCGTAGTTAGATCTGTCGAGCTTCTCCACAGGAAGCGAGCTAGCCATTCCTCTATCCATTCAAAGGTTAGGTTTTCTTCTTGCGAAAGCGTATGTCGCTGTAGAGGTTCTCGACCCTCGTGCTCTAAAACAAATAGCGTGCGGAAGCAATAGAAAACAGAAAACAGAAAACAGAAAACAGGTTTAATGGAGAGCTTAATAGTATGCGGGAGAGACAGAGAGCGTAGAGAGAGAATCACTATTCAAAAAACTATATCAACACTCTGTACATAGTATGTGTTCAGCGAACACTTTTATACAAGTCCATACGGACTGACAGAAGTACGGTGTACTTCAATCCTCACTCGAGCATCTGACACTAACTACAAGAGTAATAACTCCCTAGTAGTCTAGCTGCTTCCGGTTATTGATGGATCCAGCTAACCGGCTCCCCAGCTCACCGACTCTTTGCTCACTGGCTCACCGATCCGTCTCGCTCACTGGCTCAGGCTTATTCAGCCGATCCGGCTCCAATTCAGCTTGCCGCTCAACAGTTCGTCGTGTCCTGAGCTGTGTTCCTATCTCCGTTCTAATCCTGTTATGTGTGCGTATCCGTGCGTGTGTGCCCACGAGCTCGTCGTTGCTATCAGGCTACCAGTTCGGAGCAATATTTGTCTCTGAGCCCGAGTGCTCGCCGTTCGACATTCGGGAATTGATCTGGACTGGATACGTGTTTGGAAACCGATCTGACCTAGTTATCCAAAAACCGATCCGGATAACCTTCCCTCTATCACCGGCTCCTTGGTCTGAGACCCCGATGGTCCCGCCTCGTTTCAACACGTATGCACGGATTTCCGTGACAACGGTGTAGCTCATGTTCCCTTATTTTCTTAATTGTTTCTACTAGGGATCGAGAACGGCTCGGCTCAAGCCTAAACCGTTTAGCTAAAGCGGCTTAATGGCTCGGCTTGGCTAAACGGTTTGAGCTCGGTTCGGCTTGGCTTGAGCCTTGCCAAACCGGCTCAAACCGGTTAAGCCGTTTATGTGATTGGTTAGTTAGGTTATAGAAAAACCTAAAAGTTAGAAATTAGTTAGAAACTTGAGAGAGATAAGTTGACTCATGGAGAGGAAGCCATAGCCATAGGCAACGACTATTGAATCAGAGACTACACAAACGTATGAGAGGGAGGGAGGGAGCATGTATACTACATAGTGGATGACGACGAGCAGGACTGCCTGTAGTCTAGACGCCTTTATGCAATTAGTGACATTGTTTTAATCACTGATTCACTGATCCTCTTCGGCACTCCCAAACTTTAGGTTCTTTGATGATGGTCGTTGATCTCTTCCCGTGATGATCTTCTTTGATAATAGCCACTGATATTTTCCCCCAATTTATCTGGCTAAAAATTGAGTCTATGTGGCATGCCCATAACATGCCAAGCTTAGTTTCTAGCAATTATCCCACCCAAATTGCTTCTCAAAGCAGACACCCTCTTCTTCTTCTTCTTCTTCTTCTTCTTCTTCTTCTTCTTCTTTAATACAATCATTTTCCTTACCTTTTATGGCTTCATTTTCCTCACCTAACATATTGTATTGATTTGTGGGAGGAGGAGAGTAAGAGAGAGAGGTTCATAGAGACAAGGCCGAGTGAAGAAAGCTCGGATTAAGCTGGCTATGGGGGCAAGGCCTAGGGAAAGCCATGTCCATGTGCTAGCAAGCAAGGTGTCTTGTAGAAGCAGGAAAAATTGGCATGCATGTCTCCATAGCCATCATATATTTGTATTTGAGATGGAGATGGTGGTAGTGGTGCTGATGATGATGTTGTTTGAGGTTAAGGGGAAGAAAAATAATGGTGAGGTTCCCAAACCAATTCAATAATAGGTTCTTACGATGGTTCCAAAACCGGGTTAGGCCGAACCAGTTTAGGGATTGGTTTGGTTTGGTTCAAGTTTGAGAACCCCAAAATGGTTTAGGCTTAACCAGTTTGGTTTGGGAGTGGTTCTAGTGGGGTGATCCATTCATACCGAGTGTAAATTTGCCATATTTCTTGGCATATTACTTTATTACGGTCCTCATGAGAGATTAAAGTGTTATTAATCGCGTGGTTGTACCTAAGGGGAGGTAAGTTAGTAATGTCTAGACCGTTTGCAAGAAGCCAACTCACCATCATGCCATATCATGAGCTAGTATAGCCAGACTCATATTTTGATCAAGATGCCTCAAAAGCTTGATGAGATATCCTATCATGTGGTTGGCTATGTATCTTGTGAATAAAGACTACAAGTTGAACGAGTGCTTCTACTAACATCGGGGGTAAAGTGAACTCAGCTCTAATAACGTCATGTGGCATTGTCGATTTGCTTCGGAGTTGGTGTGATAGCATCATCACCAATGGTCTCTCCAATTGCATCCACATGAAAGATGGTAGCTATGGAGCCCAAACTATAGATGCATACATGAGGGAGGGGGTCACTAATGAGTTGAAGAGTCACCCCTTAGTCCGTGGCTCTTGAAAGTATGCTTATTGGCATCATCTCTCTAACAGTGAGATGGATGCATGTCCTCTCGTAAGTCTATCCTTCGCTGCCTGTGTCATCGAAAAATTACCTTAGCAGCCATTGAAAGTGACTTCGAGATATACATATGATCCAACTAGCTCAACTGGGCTATGGGAGATGGTTAGGTGACACTTAGTTATAACTTGAGCCAATGTGTGGAAGATAAGAACTTTAGTTTTCCCTAGGTTCACTACCAATCCTCGTTGTGTGCAAAAGTCAATATGTGCATGAGGTAGCATTGATGTGACTATGTATCTAACGATAGTACAATCAAAATTCTTCCCTAGATTACGAGATGTACAGTTAATGTAGATGAAGTAGCATCTATGTTACTTTGGATAAGAACATTGCTAGAAGTTTGTGGTTGTGATGTGCTATTAATGTTATGCTTATCTAATAAATGCTTGGCGATAGAACCTGTAGATGTAGAGCTTGCCCACAACAAGTGACAATAGGCACATCGACGCTTATATGCATCTCCGTCCTTAATGGAGATAATGTGTTGCCTTGTTTTGCCTCTAGGGGCTGATATTGATGTTGCCTCTTCCATATAAATGTATGTACCTATAACCAAACTAAAATAAAATATAGGTTATAAAAGATATTGTTTTGCCTCTAGGGGTTGATATTGATGTCGCCTCTTCCATACCAATGTATGTACCTATAAAATTTTGGTTATAAACAATAATGAATTCTTTTGAAATGTACCTATAACCAAAATAAAATGGTTGGAAAGCTTACAAAATTCATCTACAAGAACATACCTACATGCATCTACATTTTGGTCATGTAGGAAGTTCCTACATCACCAAAATGAAAAGTATAGTATATCTGAGGTACCTTATTACATTACCCACAATTTGATAATCAATTACTTCCAAATAATATGAAAATGGGAGAGAGCATTATACAAATTTTAGGACAATAAAGTACCAATTTGTAGCTCATGAGTCATACTATCTTCTAACTATGATCGGCCTTCGAAGGTCATTTTCAATATTCATTTACTTCTTTTCATTTGATCATATGGTTCTTAGGGCGTGTATGTGTTAATTAAGTTGGTCAGCAAAAGAGATAATGGTGTGTGTGTGTGTGTGTGTGTGTGACAATAAAATGTTGTTATATCAATAAGTTAACTTAAAATCCATTATGGATTATTAGTTTTACTTGGTTACATATGAATATGGCAAGCTCATATTGCTAGTAAAAACCTACCTTTATGTAGATGATTGTTAGTTCTTCCTTTGTGTTAAAAGCTCATCCTATCTTTTCCAACCATATAAATGTCCTACTCTAATCATGACTTATTACATTGTGGGTAGTGTATGTCATATGAGGTAAAGTAATTGACTATATCATATATGTGCATAATTGCATTGCGAATCTTACTTGAAAAGTTGGAGGATGGAGGTACGCACTTTGTAGGCTTAGGACTGCACGACGCATGTAGGTAGCAACAATAGGTCGTCGTCTTCCACTTTCTACTATGCAGCAGACCTCTCTCTCTCTTTTCGTAAATAATGGCTTTCATTACGAAAGAACAAAACACCACCATGACTAACTTACTACAAAGTATAGAACCCCTTCTATCAAGGGATCTAAAGAATACTACGACACCAAACTCAATGCCACCCTACACACCAATTCAAATGGCGAGTATGATGATATGTGACCTTGCAGAGTTCTCTCTCTTCCTGGTTGAGATTTCATGAGTTCTCTAGCACTATCAATTGCCACAAAAGAAGTCCTTTTAACTTTAGAACATATTTTCTCACCCCAACTTGCGAATAAAAAATGAAGGCATTACGCATATTCTAATTGAACCATAGCCCCCAATACCTCAAGAACTCAAAAATAATTTGAAAACGAGGCATCGGTTCACTGTTCTCCATATGTGCAAAAACCCAACTGAAGGAAGATAGACTTACTCTTGTTAGAGACATCCACACTAAACTGATACACCTCCAAACCATCCTTGCCATCGGGCATGAAATAAATCGATGCCTACTATATTCCAATTCCACCGAACAAAAGAAACACAATCCTTTAGTAATGTTTCTTTTTTTTAATGCATCCCCTAATGGTAAAGCTCCAACCATAACTCTCCAAATAAATACCTTGGCTCGTAGCATCAATCGAGAACACCAACCTGCCTTGATCACATGAAACCACCAAGTAATGGGCTTATGAAAACCCCATATCTTTATAACCCTTTCTTCCAACCACTTATGTTTGTCAATCAACTTGTGATAAGCAACATTTGTTGAGATCATAGTCAATCTCTTATTTCCAACAAACCTCCAATCAAGCTCTTGAGATTGCCCATCTAAATTAGTAATTGGCTCATGCGAAGATAATATTTGTTGTTACTATCCCAAATAAAGTTATAACCTTTTGGAATATGAAATATTGATATTATTGTTCGAAAAGCCATTAATCTTCTTTGTGAAACCAACATAGCATCCTTAACTGTTACCAAACCCAATCTAGCCATCCGATTAAATTGAAGGTTAAGAATTTATTTACCTTCCCACCTCAACAACCTTGATGTTGCCAAAACCTCCATTTGTAATGAATTGGCACATCCTCTTTCTTGTGGGCGATGCCATTCCACAAAATCCAACATACTTTGCCAAGATGTCAACAAATGATTAACTATCATAGACCCTGTACATTTGGCATCCCTGTCAGAATTAATTACATTCCACCAATTTGCTTCAACCTTCATGTTTCCAAGCTTTATTCCGTTCTTCTCTATAAAGTATGCCACCATTTTTGTCCAAGGTTGTACACCTTGAAACATAAATTGAATGAAAGTAAATCGATATAGATTCAATATTGATGCCCCACCAAGACACTTCGGAGTACAAACATGATCCCATGCCAACCATGACAAGACACTTTTCCCTTTTCTTTTCCATAACAACATTCACATCGAGCGTGACAACATTTCAAGGGCTTTCTTTGACCATGGGAGCAAAGGAAGATAATAAGATACCATAGAGACCATAATCGATTGGACCACCTTAAGTCGTACATGAAAAGGCCAAAATTGAGACCTCCAATACATAAACTTATCCTCCAACCTTTTGGATACCCACTCAATAAGTTTCACATGAGAAACTTCCACCCAATTGGATATCCAAGATGACGACAAATCATACCACGATGTACTATCCTTCCTAACCACCCCAACCCTAACACATCTTGTTCTGTACATGAAATGAGGACATATTTATGTATATTAATTCTCAACCCTGAAGCATTTGAAAACAATTCCCACACATCTCGTCTTACTAATATTTTCCCGATTAGGTGCCAAAAACATAATATGGTCATTTGCGAGAGCTTGAACAATACATGGCTTCCTTGATGGCAGCCTTATTCCAAGCAATTTTTCCTCCATAGCCATATTGTGTAACTTAACAAGAATAGGATGTGTCACGATAGTGAATAGTAAAGGACTTACCAAGCATCCTTGTCTAACTGACTTCCAAATAGAAATCGGTTGTGTTACTCCTCCATGAAACATCACATGTGAAACCGAACCCTCCCCTAATGTGTATATCAACTTAGACATACGATCACCAAAACCCATGTGAGACATCAATTGATTTATAAATGACCAATCCACATTATCATAGGCTTTCTCGATATCCAATTGTAGCAACACTAATTCTTGTTTAGACTTCTTTGTATAGTCAATCGCCATTTGAACATTTAAAATATTATGTAAAATGTCTCTTTTTGCTAAAAACCCATATTGAACATTATGAATAATAGAAGGTAAAACCTTATGCAACCTATTGGCCATCACTTTTGCAAAAATCTTGTACATCCCCCCCATTAATGAAATAGGCCTCCATTGAGCAAAGGAAGATGGAGAAAGCACCTTCGGCAAAAGCTTGATCAAACCAATCTTCCAAGAATGAGGCATTTCCCCTGATGTCCACACTTTCTGAAATAAAATCGTAAAAGGCCCCTTTAACTTAATCACATATTTCTTAAAGAGTTCATGTGTTAATCCATCCCACCTAGGACTCTTATCATTAGCAAGATGTGACATGACATGTTCCACCTCATCCTCTGAAATATTAGCATCTAATGATTGTGCCACATCATGCGATACATGATTTTTCATTCCATTAAAAAATACATCTCTATCCTTTTTAACATTATCATCGATACACACTTGTACATCCAACAATTGTGTATAATATTCTATGCATTTCTTCACAATTTCTTGAGGATCGGAACACATGATACCATTTTCCTCTAACCTTACCACATTATGTCGTGCATGTGATTCATGAAGGTCATGAAAAAACTTATGTGATTGACAATTAGCATCATCCACTTCTTGTCTTAGACGATGTAGTCTAGCATGTTGATAATTTTTTGCCGTTAGGTCATGCATCGCAGAAATTAATACCTCTTGATATCCCATCAACTCTACATCCATTGGCCAATAAGTTAACAATGAGTTGCATTTATCAAGCAAATTAACTAGGAGACTTAATTTCTTTCTCCTTTTAAAAGCATGGTGAATTCCATAATATCTAGTTAACCTCTGAACATTTGCAACAAATACTTCCCACACTTCATACCCATCAAATTGAACACGATAAGCAAATGCATCAATCAATTGACACATATAGGCATGGAAGACCTCATGATCCAAAAACGATGAATTAAACATCAACGGTGGTTTTCCTAAAACCTCATGAAAACCTCTAATTGAGTGGTGATTGAACTCAAAAATTAATGGGAAATGACATGATATAATTGACCCATAAGACATTGAAATATCCAAAATCTCAGGTAAAAAACCTTCGGTATGCATTACATACATTCGATCCAACCTACTCCAAGTATCCTTATATTGAGTCGATTGAAAGGTATAACCAGGTTCATCTCCCTTGATCCATTTCCATACATCCCTTAACATGACTTCAGTCTCAAAATCTCCCCATTCTTGAGCCTCTGGTCCATCCATAATAGAGTGGATAGATGTTGATTGATCTGTCTCACAACAAACATTAAAATCTCCCATCAATAAACCCGGTCTACCATTATCAAGCACTGAGTTTAGAGATCTCCATAACAACTTTCGTTCTTGTGAAACATTTGATGCATACACAACAACTAACCAAAGAGCTTGCCCTTCATAACATATCTCTACCACAATAAATCTTCCAAATTCATCTGAAACAATTACTTTTGGGTGAAATTTATCTCTTATAAACAGGATAATCCCAGAATAATCCCCATGAACCTTGCCAACATAACATAATGTATAACCCTTAGAATAACTAATTAAACCAGCATTACGATGATCTTTATGCTCTACTACACATAAAACATCCCATTGCTCTTTTAACACAATCCTCCAAACCTCATGCATTCTAAATCTAGAACACAATCCCCTCACATTCCATGTGGTGGTCTTCATACTTAATTTTTTCCTTTTATTCGAGAAAGCTCCTTCTCCTTCACTATTAATGTTTCTGCCATATCTTGAAATAAATCCCCTAAGATTGCATATGAATTACTATGGGAATGCAAAACTCTAGGCCCCGATGGCTCCTCATGTCAACGAGGCACCGATTTCCGTTTATTCCAAGGAACATACAAATTACCTTTATTATCAAAAGATAATTTCTTTGGATAGTCCTCTTGACGAGCCCATGGTTTATTCCGCATGGGATGTGTTAGTGTGACCTTCTCCATAGATACATTATGCCCAACATTTTTATTAGACTTCTTCATCTTTCCAGAAACTATTGACCATTGTCCTTCATCCTCTAGAGTCTTTCCATCCTTCTCATTCAAAATTTGTGGTTCCTTTGTTTGCTCTGAAATTGTCAAAGCTTGAATCTGATCATGAGTTGTAGGCTCTTCATGTACCACTTCCACTACATTATTTCTTTTTTGAGGACATTCAGCCATAAAATGCCCCAACACACCACAATGGAAACAATGTCCTGCAAATCTCTCTCTCTCTCTCTCTCTCTCTCACGTGCGCACGCGCGTGTGTCTCTGTTGATGGATTGGTCACTGTCTGTGTCGAGAGGCCTATTACCTAAGTCGTATGTCTGCGTCGAGAGACTAGAGTCCTATTACCTAAGTTGTCACTCTGGAGTCTATGTGCAGACAATAGACTCGTGACTCGTGACTAGTTAGAAGTTAGAAGTTAAACTTGAGTCACAACTACTTAGACTTGAGTTAGAACTTAGACTCGTGACTAGTTAGAACTTAGACCTTAGACTTTAGTAATAAACTATAGTAATTACTAATTAAATCACTTAAACGTCTTGAGCCGGTTTGGCGAGGCTCAAGCCAAGCCGATCCGAGCTCAAACCGTTAATGCAGGCTCAAGCCTAAACCGAGTCGAGTAGAGCCACTAAGCCGCTTTAAGCCAAACGGTTTAGGCTTGAACCGAGCTGTTGTTGATCCCTATGTGGTGTGATGGCTTGGTTGACTAGAGTTGGTGACCGTGGAGATATCACATTTTAGCTCAAAGTATAAGAAACTATGGTCTATGCCAACAAGACATGGGGCCATCTAGAAGGAGTTAATCATGTGGATAGCTTTAGGACATCCTATTAGATAATCAACTGTGCTTTCCCCTCCATGTGCGAAACATGTGAGATCTTCCGAGCTTGGCCACTTGGCTAAACCATTATATATGATCATCCGATGCCGACTGCCAAGTTCGAGTAGATGATTGTCAAATCTTGTGGCATCCGCACCTTGATCTTTTGATCTACATGTGGTGTCCATGTCTAAGGGATCGACATTTACCATTTCTAGGTTGTTATTCATCTGAAATATTGTGCATTGTTGAGATTGGGTTCTTGCATTGAAATCTCCAACAAGGAAGACTTCTCATTGGGAAGAATATTGGATTAAGCCATTTGATAAAGGTTTGTACGGAGAAGGCACATGTGGCATTCCTTCATCAACTAACCTCGCCTCTCCAGCCATATTATAATGGGAACCTTTTGGGGGAAAGTAACAAATGGCGAGATGTCCTTGCTAGTGAAGACTTTCACCCACATAAAACGAGCTTCTAGGTTCGTCCTTAGTATTTCTATCCTATTATGTCGCGCTCTCTGAAACAATATTGCAACACCTCCAGATACTCTAGTAGTGTGTCGACATGAGGTTTGTCTAAATACGGACTCCCAATGAAATCCTTCGACTCGTGGGAGTCCTCTATTTGGGCTTTGGTGTGTTTTTACCAAGAAAAGTATATATGATACCTTTAATATCTCCTCTAGGTGGTCAAGGTATGTCCAAAGCGTGCCGTTACAATTCTATAAGGTCATCCTAAGTGTATTTTCTGTCACATGGGCCACACGCCATCAATTAATAGCACGATCATTTATTATCATTCATCCATCCCGATAAAAGGTGCGATGCCCTTCTTTACGAGCTTCATGATTCATGGCATACAACTTTTGCGGTGCTCAATTTGCATTTTAGTGAGGTATTTATCTAGATAGATAGGGTCCGCACCTAATCCTCAAAGAATTGGTCTCTTCTTAAAATATGTGATTCAAGATTCCAAGTCTTTAAACCAAAGGACTAAGGCTCTCTTCCTAGTTGTGTCACATCCAACCCTCCAAGTTTTAGTGATTGGTAGGGCCTCTATGTACCCTAACATTTTCCCAAGTGTTTGTGCATCTTCTTCAAGGGATGCACCTTCCTTGAGTCTAGTGACACGTACATTTAAGCGTCGGGCCTGACACATTTTCTCTTCTTCAAGGGTAGTGTTCAGAATATTTTCATCTTTTATTTCCTTTTTAATGTTTCGTTTTACCATGTCTACCCAACCCATTTTAGCTAACTCCATGTCGTTTTTAACTTCCTCTTTAACTTTTTTAATCTCTTCATTTATATCCTCTATGGAGGATATTCCACCGTCTTCCCGAGATACCTCGAGAGCCATTGAAAGAGCAAGAGTAGAGTTTCTCTTCTAGTAGACAACGGCGGCAGATGGCAACAACAGATGATAGTAGCACAACAGACGATGACAACATAGAGAGCCGTTAAAGAGAGAGATTGTGTGTATGTGGGTAGAGTAGAGAGAGAGACAAATAAGGAAAAACAATATATGGAGATAGGTTATTATAATTTATGAACAAGTTCGCGTTCACAAGTGGAAGGATCGTGCATAAATGGAAGGATCAGGAATATTCCGTTTGATTTCAGTACTTTTTCAGTGATAATACAAAACACACTGATACAAATATCATATATTATCAAATATACTATGAAAAAGGTTTAAAATCCACCATTTTCGTGATTTAAAAATAAATAAATAAAGTGAAATTTCAAAAAGTTACATTCTCAATTTACATCACAAAATTTACAACCAATGTTTTTTATAAGAAACAATATTCATAGGAATCGAAAGAATTCAAAACACATGCTTTTATATTACTCGATTTGTTACAAGCGGAAGGTCGTTACACTTAATAGACAAAAATACATTCATGATCACTTCTTTACGAAGAATCACTACAATAACTATAGCCAATATAAAATAAAGAGTCCTCGTCATCCTAGGATGTACCAATCAATGCATTATCTTCATCATAAACCAAATGGTGTGACTCTAGATTATGTGTACCAAATCTCGTTTGCCTTCGACTCAAACCACCTTCTAGACTAGGTAAATTTTCTTTTATTATATCTATTGTTGACTTCCTTAAATGTCCAGCTTTTGTAAGCGTGAAGTCGTACATGATGATATGCACATCAGAGATATCAAGGGTCGAGGTGTTACGAATGTTTCGTTTCCTCCTCCTACGTCCCCTTGTCGTCGGGCATTCCGTCATCTCCAATGTATACTTACCCGTAAAAGCATTTTGACTTCTAGTGTTGTACCAATGCACTTTTATAGACTTGATCGTTTTTTCTATTTCATGCATCAACACTTCTAGAATTTTACCAATCCAAAATTGGTGGCCTTGTTCGTTGTCATTAGCGGGTGTTGCAATCAACATCCCCACCGCGAGCTCTTGCAAATTGCCTTGCCATCTAGCTTCAGCTACTTTGGTCATCCTTGGTCCCACATAAATGTCTCTTTGTTGTGGATGGACCAAACTGTCATTAATCACATTAGTTGCTTGCTCTGGTGATTTATTTACACGATCATGTTGTAGCGACCATGTGAATGGCATTTCCAATGTCCAATTATAACCAGATACATAATTGTTAATAATTCCTTTCTGATCACTATAAAACACATCCCACCATGACGTGTCTTGTTGTGCGGCATATTTCTTTGCAGCCTCAATATGCTTCCTTTTTTCTGTTAAGGCTTGGAGCAATAAGTGTTTCTGTTCTTCTACCAAGTCACTATGCAACTGTCCTTTTGTCTCAATTGGCATTTGTTTAGCTCCATAGACTATTGTACTTGGCATACAAAGTAAGAATTGGCAACCGCCTTCAGGTTCCCATTTTTTCGAAGATGAATATTGCTTGGCATACAAAAGCGTTGTCGCGTTGTTACACGCGTGCGTGTAGAAGGGCGGGACCACGGGGGTCTCGGACTAGGGAAGAAGGGAAGCCGAGAAGACGATTCCGGGCACGTTCCGGAAGCAACCGAACGGGAGAGAGAAAGAGAGAGAGAGAGCGTGCTTGACCCCGACTCGCACCCACACACGCACACACCACGCCGACCCAACTCACGCCCTTATGTACAGAAACGGAGG